>NC_140993.1:204203482-204235661 GCF_052327205.1 Somniosus microcephalus | reverse complement strand
GGGGGGGGGGAATGAGGAGAGAGGGAGACACGGGGGTGGGGGGGGAATGAGGAGAGAGGGAGACACGGTGGGGGGGGGAATGAGGAGAGAGGGAGACACGGTGGGGGGGGTGGAATGAGGAGAGAGGGAGACACGGGGGCGGGGAATGAGGAGAGAGGGAGACACGGTGGGGGGGGAATGAGGAGAGAGGGAGACACGGGGGGGGGGGAATGAGGAGAGAGGGGAGACACGGGGGGGGTGGGGGGAATGAGGAGACAGGGAGACGGGGGGGGGGGAATGAGGAGAGAGGGAGACACGGGGGGCGTGGGGGGAATGAGGAGAGAGGGAGACAGGAGGGTGGGGGGAATGAGGAGAGAGGGGAGACACGGGGGGCGGAATGAGGAGAGAGGGAGACACGGGGGGGGGGAATGAGGAGAGGGAGACGGGGTGGCGGAATGAGGAGAGAGGGAGACACGGCGGGGGGGAATGAGGAGAGAGGGAGACACGGGGGGGTGGAATGAGGAGAGAGGGAGACACGGTGGGGGGGGAATGAGGAGAGGGAGACATGGGGGGGGGAGGAATGAGGAGAGAGGGAGACACGGTGGGGGGGAATGAGGAGAGAGGGAGACACGGGGGTGGGGGGGGAATGAGGAGAGAGGGAGACACGGTGGGGGGGGGGAATGAGGAGAGAGGGAGACACGGGGGGGGGGGAATGAGGAGAGAGGGAGACACGGGGGGGGAATGAGGAGAGAGGAAGACACGGAGGGGTGGGGGAAATGAAGAGAGAGGGAGACGGGGGGGGGAATGAGAGAGGGAGACACGGGGGGGTGGGGGGAATGAGGAGAGAGGGAGACACGGGGGTGGGGGAATGAGGAGAGAGGGAGACACGGGGGGGGGAATGAGGAGAGAGGGAGACACGGCGGGGGGGGAATGAGGAGAGGGAGACACGGGGGGGCGGAATGAGGAGAGAGGGAGACACGGGGGGGGGGGGAATGAGGAGAGAGGGAGACACGGGGGGGGAATGAGGAGAGAGGGAGACACGGGGGGGGAAATGAGGAGAGAGGGAGACACGGGGGGGGAATGAGGAGAGAGGGAGACACGGGGGGGGGGCATGAGGAGAGAGGGAGACACGGGGGGGGGGAATGAGGAGAGAGGGAGACACGGGGGGGGGAAATGAGGAGAGAGGGAGACACGGGGGGGAATGAGGAGAGGGAGACACGGGGGGTGGAATGAGGAGAGAGGGAGACACGGTGGGGGAGTGAGGAGAGAGGGAGACACGGGAGGGGGAATGAGGAGAGAGGGAGACACGGGGGGGTGGGGGGAATGAGGAGAGAGGGAGACACGGGGGTGGGGGGAATGAGGAGAGAGGGAGACACGGGGGGGGGAATGAGGAGAGAGGGAGACACGGCGGGGGGGGGAATGAGGAGAGGGAGACACGGGGGGGGCGGAATGAGGAGAGAGGGAGACACGGGGGGGGGGGGGAATGAGGAGAGAGGGAGACACGGGGGGGGAATGAGGAGAGAGGGAGACACGGGGGGGGAAATGAGGAGAGAGGGAGACACGGGGGGGGAATGAGGAGAGAGGGAGACACGGGGGGGGGGGCATGAGGAGAGAGGGAGACACGGGGGGGGGGGAATGAGGAGAGAGGGAGACACGGGGGGGGGGAAATGAGGAGAGAGGGAGACACGGGGGGGAATGAGGAGAGGGGAGACACGGGGGGTGGAATGAGGAGAGAGGGAGACACGGTGGGGGAGTGAGGAGAGAGGGAGACACGGGAGGGGGAATGAGGAGAGAGGGAGACACGGAGGGGGTGGAATGAGAGAGGGAGATGGGGGGGGAATGAGGAGAGGGAGACACGGGGGGGGGGGAATGAGGAGAGAGGGAGACACGAGGGGGGGAAATGAGGAGAGAGGGAGACACGGGAGGGGGAATGAGGAGAGAGGGAGACATGGAGGGGGGGGAATGAGAGGGAGATGGGGGGAATGAGGAGAGAGGGAGACACGGCGGGGGGGGAATGAGGAGAGAGGGAGACACGAGGGGGGGAAATGAGAGAGGGAGACGGGGGGGGGGAAATGAGAGAGGGAGACACGGGGGGGTGGGGGGAATGAGGAGAGAGGGAGACACGGTGGGGGGTGAATGAGGAGAGAGGGGGACACGGGGGGAATGAGGAGAGGGAGACACGGGGGGGGGAATGAGGAGAGAGGGAGACACGGGGGGGGTAATGAGAGAGGGAGACACGGGGGGGTGGGGGGAATGAGGAGAGAGGGAGACACGGGGTGGGGGGAATGAGGAGAGAGGGAGACACGGGGGGGGGGGGAATGAGGAGAGAGAGAGACACGGGGGGGGACTGAGGAGAGGGAGACACGGGGTGGGGGGGGCGGATGAGGAGAGAGGGAGACACGGTGGGGGGAATGAGGAGAGGGAGACGGCGGGGGGAATGAGCAGAGAGGGAGACGGGGGGGGAAATGAGGAGAGAGGGAGACACGGGGGGTGGGGGTAAAATGAGGAGAGAGGGAGACACGGTGGGGGGGGAAATGAGGAGAGAGGGAGACACGGGGGGGGGGGGAATGGGGAGAGAGGGAGACACGGGGGGGGGAATGAGGAGAGAGGGA
This sequence comes from Somniosus microcephalus, assembly GCF_052327205.1. Classification (NCBI taxonomy): domain Eukaryota; kingdom Metazoa; phylum Chordata; class Chondrichthyes; order Squaliformes; family Somniosidae; genus Somniosus; species Somniosus microcephalus. The sequence continues at coordinate 204,233,070 of NC_140993.1, read as the reverse complement.
GACACGGGGGGGGGACTGAGGAGAGAGGGAGACACGGGGGGGGGGCGGATGAGGAGAGAGGGAGACACGGTGGGGGGGAATGAGGAGAGGGAGACGGCGGGGGAATGAGTAGAGAGGGAGACGGTGGGGGAATGAGCAGAGAGGGAGACAAGGGGGTGGGGGTGAAATGAGGAGAGAGGGAGACACGGTGGGGGGGGGGAAATGAGAGAGGGAGACACGGGGGGGGGGGGGGAATGGGGAGAGAGGGAGACACGGGGGGGGGGGGAATGAGGAGAGAGGGAGACACGGGGGGGGGAATGAGGAGAGAGGGAGACACGGGGGGTGGGGGGGGAATGAGAGAGGGAGACGGGGGGGGAATGAGGAGAGAGGGAGACACGGCGGGGGGGAATGAGGAGAGAGGGAGACGGGGGGGGGAATGAGGAGAGAGGGAGACACGGGAGGGGGGGAATGAGGAGAGAGGGAGACACGGGGGGGGAATGAGAGAGGGAGACACGGCGGGGGGGAATGAGAGAGGGAGACACGGGGGGGTGGGGGAATGAGAGGGAGACGGGGGGGGAATGAGGAGAGAGGGAGACACGGGGGGGAAATGAGAGAGGGAGACACGGGGGGGTGGGGGGGAATGAGGAGAGAGGGAGACACGGGTGGGGGGGAATGAGGAGAAAGGGAGACACGGGGGTGGGGGAATGAGGAGAGAGGGAGACACGGGGGGGGGGGGAAATGAGAGAGGGAGACACGGGGGGGGGTGGGGGGGAATGAGAGAGGGAGACGGGGGGGGAATGAGGAGAGAGGGAGACACGGGGGGGAAATGAGAGAGGGAGACACGGGGGGTGGGGGAATGAGAGGGAGACGGGGGGGGAATGAGGAGAGAGGGAGACGGGGGGGGGAATGAGGAGAGAGGGAGACATGGGGGGGAAATGAGAGAGGGAGACACGGGGGGGGTTGGGGAAATGAGAGAGGGAGACACGGGTGGGGGGGAATGAGGAGAGAGGGAGACACGGGGGTGGGGGAATGAGAGAGGGAGACACGGGGGGGGGGGGGGAATGAGAGAGGGAGACACGGGGGGGGTGGGGGGGAATGAGAGGGAGACGGGGGGGGATATGAGGAGAGAGGGAGACACGGCGGGGGGGAATGAGGAGAGAGGGAGACGGGGGTGGGAATGAGGAGAGTGGGGAGACACGGGAGGGGGGGGAATGAGGAGAGAGGGAGACACGGCGGGGGGGAATGAGAGGGAGACACGGCGGGGGGGAAATGAGAGGGAGACACGGGGGGGGTGGGGGGGAATGAGAGAGGGGAGACGGGGGGGGAAATGAGGAGAGAGGGAGACACGGCGGGGGGGAATGAGGAGAGAGGGAGACGGGGGTGGGAATGAGGAGAGAGGGAGACACGGGAGGGGGGGGAATGAGGAGAGAGGGAGACACGGGGGGGGGAATGAGAGGGAGACACGGGGGGGGGGCGGGAATGAGAGGGAGACACGGGGGGGTGGGGGGGAATGAGAGAGGGAGACGGGGGGGGGAATGAGGAGAGAGGGAGACACGGCGGGGGGGAATTAGGAGAGAGGGAGACGGGGGGGGAATGAGGAGAGAGGGAGACACGGGAGGGGGGGGGGAATGAGGAGAGAGGGAGACACGGGGGGGAATGAGAGGGAGACACGGCGGGGGGGGAATGAGAGGGAGACACGGGGGGTGGGGGTATGAGAGGGAGACGGGGGGGGGAATGAGGAGAGAGGGAGACACGGGGGGGGAAATGAGAGAGGGAGACACGGGGGGGGTGGGGAAATGAGGAGAGAGGGAGACACGGGTGGGGGGGAATGAGGAGAGAGGGAGACACGGGGGTGGGGGAATGAGAGAGAGAGGGGAGACACGGGGGGGGGGAATGAGAGAGGGAGACACGGGGGGGTGGAATGAGGAGTGAGGGAGACACGGGGGGGGGGAATGAGGAGAGAGGGAGACACGGTGGAATGAGGAGAGAGGGAGACACGGTGGGGGGGGGAATGAGGAGAGGGAGACGGGGGGGGAATGAGGAGAGAGGGAGACGGGGGGGAATGAGGAGAGAGGGAGACACGGAGGGGGGGGAATGAGGAGAGAGGAGACACGGGGGGTGGGGGGGAATGAGGAGAGAGGGAGACGGGGGGGAATGAGAGAGGGAAACGGGGGGGGGGAATGAGGAGAGAGGGAGACACGGGGGGGTGGGGGGGGAAATGAGAGAGGGAGACACGGCGGGGGGGGAGGGAAATGAGGAGAGGGAGACACGGGGGGGGGGGGGATGAGGAGAGAGGGAGACACGGGGGGGCGGGGGTAATGAGGAGAGAGGGAGCTGGGGGGGGGAATGAGGAGAGAGGGAGACACCGGGGGGGGGGGGAATGAGGAGCGAGGAAGACACGGGGGGGGAATGAGGAGAGAGGGAGACGGGGGTGGGGGGAATGAGAGACGGAGACACGGGGGGGGGGAATGAGAGAGGGAGACACGGGGGGGGGGGAATGAGAGAGGGAGACGGGGGGGGGAATGAGGAGAGAGGGGGGGGTGGGGGGGGGAAATGAGAGAGGGAGACACGGCGGGGGGGGAGGGAAATGAGGAGAGGAGACACGGGGGGGGGGGGATGAGGAGAGAGGGAGACACGGGGGGGCGGGGGTAATGAGGAGAGAGGGAGCTGGGGGGGGGAAATGAGGAGAGAGGGAGACACGGGGTGGGGGGGAATGAGGAGCGAGGAAGACACGGGGGGGGAATGAGGAGAGAGGGAGACGGGGGTGGGGGGAATGAGAGAGGGAGACACGGGGGGGGGGAATGAGAGAGGGAGACACGGGGGGGGGGAATGAGAGAGGGAGACGGGGGGGGGAATGAGGAGAGAGGGAGACACGGGGGGGGGAAATGAGGAGAGTGGGAGACACGGGGGGTGGGGGGGAATGAGGAGAGAGGGAGACACGGAGGGGGGGAATGAGGAGAGAGGGAGACACGGGGGGGGGGGGGGTAATGAGGAGAGAGGGAGCTGGGGGGGGGAATGAGGAGAGAGGGAGACACCGGGGGGGGGGGGGAATGAGGAGCGAGGAAGACACGGGGGGGAATGAGGAGAGAGGGAGACGGGGGTGGGGGGAATGAGAGAGGGAGACACGGGGGGGGGGAATGAGAGAGGGAGACACGGAGGGGGGGGGAATGAGAGAGGGAGACGGGGGGGGGGGAATGAGGAGAGAGGGAGACACGGGGGGGGGGAAATGAGAGTGGGAGACACGGGGGGTGGGGGGGAATGAGGAGAGAGGGAGACACGGAGGGGGGGAATGAGGAGAGAGGGAGACACGGGGGGGGGGGGGGGGGGCGGGGAATGAGGAGAGAGGGAGACACCGGCGGGGAGGGGGAATGAGGAGAGAGGGAGACACGGGGGGGGGGGAATGAGGAGAGGGAGACACGGTGGGGGGGAATGAGGAGAGAGGGAGACACGGTGGGGGGGAATGAGGAGAGAGGGAGACACGGTGGGGGGGGGGAATGAGGAGAGAGCGAGACGGCGGGGGGGAATGAGGAGAGAGGGAGACACGGGGGGGGGGAATGAGGAGAGAGGGAGACACGGGGCGGGGGGGGAATGAGGAGAGAGGGAGACACGGGTGGGGGGAATGAGGAGAGAGGGAGACACGGTGGGGGGGAATGAGGAGAGAGGGAGACACGGGGGGGGGGGGGAATGAGGAGAGAGGGAGACACGGGGGGGGGGGAATGAGGAGAGAGGGAGACGGGGGCGGGAATGAGGAGAGAGGGAGACACGGGGGTGGGGGGGAATGAGGAGAGAGGGAGACACGGGGGGGTGGGGGGGGAGAGGGAGACACGGGGGGTGGGGGAGAGGGAGACACGGGGGGGTGGGGGGAGAGAGGGAGACAAGGGTGGGTGGGGGGAGAGAGGGAGACACGGGGGGGGTGGGGGGAGAGAAAGAGACGGGGGGGGGGGAATGAGGAGAGAGGGAGACACGGGGGGGGTGGGGGGAATGAGGAGAGAGGGAGACACGGGGGGGGTGGGGGGAATGAGGAGAGAGGGAGACATGGGGGGGGGTGATGAGGAGAGAGGGAGACACGGGGGGTGGTGGGGAATGAGGAGAGAGGGAGACACGGGGGGGGGGGAATGAGGAGAGAGGGAGACACGGGGAGGGGGGGGGAATGAGGAGCGGGAGACACGGGGGGGGGGAATGAGGAGAGAGGGAGACACGGTGGGGGGCGGGGAATGAGGAGAGAGGGAGACACGGTGGGGGGCGGGGAATGAGGGGAGAGGGAGACACGGGGGGGGGAATGAGGAGAGAGGGAGACACGGGGGGGTGGGGGGAATGAGGAGAGAGGGAGACATGGGGGGGGAATGAGGAGAGAGGGAGACACGGGGGGGGGGGGGGGAATGAGGAGAGAGGGAGACACGGGGGGGGTGGGGGGAGAGAGGGAGACACGGGGGGGGGGATGAGGAGAGAGGGAGACAAGGGGGGGTGGGGGGGAATGAGGAGAGAGGGAGACACGGGGGGGTGGGGGGAATGAGGAGAGAGGGAGACACGTGGGGGGAATGAGGAGAGAGGGAGACACGGGGGGGGGAAATGAGGAGAGAGGGAGACACGGGGGGGTGGGGGGAATGAGGAGAGAGGGAGACATGGGGGGGGAATGAGGAGAGAGGGAGACACGGGGGGGGGGAAATGAGGAGAGAGGGAGACACGGGGGGGTGGGGGGAATGAGGAGAGAGGGAGACATGGGGGGGAATGAGGAGAGAGGGAGACACGGGGGGGGGGGGGGAATGAGGAGAGAGGGAGACACGGGGGGGGTGGGGGGAGAGAGGGAGACACGGGGGGGGGGGAATGAGGAGAGAGGGAGACAAGGGGGGGTGGGGGGAATGAGGAGAGAGGGAGACACGGGGGGGTGGGGGGAATGAGGAGAGAGGGAGACACGTGGGGGGAATGAGGAGAGAGGGAGACACGGGGGGGGAATGAGGAGAGAGGGAGACACGGGGGGGTGGGGGGGAATGAGGAGAGAGGGAGACATGGGGGGGGAATGAGGAGAGAGGGAGACACGGGGGGGGGGGGAATGAGGAGAGAGGGAGACACGGGGGGGGTGGGGGGAGAGAGGGAGACACGGGGGGGGGGGGAATGAGGAGAGAGGGAGACAAGGGGGGGTGGGGGGAATGAGGAGAGAGGGAGACACGGGGGGGTGGGGGGAATGAGGAGAGAGGGAGACACGTGGGGGGAATGAGGAGAGAGGGAGACACGGGGGGGGGGAATGAGGAGAGAGGGAGACACGGGGGGGTGGGGGGAATGAGGAGAGAGGGAGACATGGGGGGAATGAGGAGAGAGGGAGACACGGGGTGGGGGGGGAAATGAGGAGAGAGGGAGACACGGGGGGGGAATGAGGAGAGAGGGAGACACGGGGGGGGGGGGAATGAGGAGAGGGAGACACGGGGGGGGGAGGAATGAGGAGAGAGGGAGACACGGGGGGGGGGGGGGGGAATGAGGAGAGAGGGGAGACACGGGGGGGGTGGGGGGAGAGAGGGAGACACGGGGGGGGGGGGAGACAAGGGGGGGTGGGGGGAATGAGGAGAGAGGGAGACACGGGGGGGGTGGGGGGGAATGAGGAGAGAGGGAGACACGTGGGGGGAATGAGGAGAGAGGGAGACACGGGGGGGGGAATGAGGAGAGAGGGAGACACGGGGGGGTGGGGGGAATGAGGAGAGAGGGAGACATGGGGGGGAATGAGGAGAGAGGGAGACACGGGGGGGGGGGGGAATGAGGAGAGAGGGAGACACGGGGGGGTGGGGGGAGAGAGGGAGACACGGGGGGGGGAATGAGGAGAGAGGGAGACAAGGGGGGGTGGGGGGAATGAGGAGAGAGGGAGACACGGGGGGGTGGGGGGAATGAGGAGAGAGGGAGACACGTGGGGGGAATGAGGAGAGAGGGAGACACGGGGGGGGGGAATGAGGAGAGAGGGAGACACGGGGGGGTGGGGGGAATGAGGAGAGAGGGAGACATGGGGGGAATGAGGAGAGAGGGAGACACGGGGTGGGGGGGAAATGAGGAGAGAGGGAGACACGGGGGGGGAATGAGGAGAGAGGGAGACACGGGGGGGGGGGGGAATGAGGAGAGGGAGACACGGGGGGGGGAGGAATGAGGAGAGAGGGAGACACGGTGGGGTGGGGGGAATGAGGAGAGAGGGAGACAAGCGGGGGTGGGGGGAGAGAGGGAGACACGGGGGGGGTGGGGGGAGAGAGGGAGACGGGGGGGGGGAATGAGGAGAGAGGGAGACACGGGGGGGTGGGGGGAATGAGGAGAGAGGGAGACACGGGGGGGGTGGGGGGAATGAGGAGAGGGAGACACGGGGGGGGGGGAATGAGGAGAGAGGGAGACACGGGGGGGTGGGGGGGGTGGGGGGAGAGAGGGAGACGGGGGGGGGGGGGAATGAGGAGAGAGGGAGACACGGGGGGGTGGGGGGAATGAGGAGAGAGGGAGACACGGGGGGGGTGGGGGGAATGAGGAGGGGGAGACACGGGGGGGGGGGGGAATGAGGAGGGGGAGACACGGGGGGGGGGGGGGAATGAGGAGAGAGGGAGACACGGGGGGGGGGGGGAATGAGGAGAGAGGGAGACACGGGGGGGTGGGGGGAATGAGGAGAGAGGGAGACATGGGGGGGGGGGAATGAGGAGAGAGGGAGACACGGGGGGGTGAATGAGGAGAGAGGGAGACACGGGGGGGGTGGAATGAGGAGAGAGGGAGACACGGGGGGGCGGGGGAATGAGGAGAGGGAGACACGGGGGGGGGGGGAATGAGGAGAGAGGGAGACACGTGGGGGGAATGAGGAGAGAGGGAGACACGGGGGGGGGGGGAATGAGGAGAGAGGGAGACACGGGGGGGTGGGGGGAATGAGGAGAGAGGGAGACATGGGGGGAATGAGGAGAGAGGGAGACACGGGGTGGGGGGGAAATGAGGAGAGAGGGAGACACGGGGGGGGAATGAGGAGAGAGGGAGACACGGGGGGGGGGGAATGAGGAGAGGGAGACACGGGGGGGGGAGGAATGAGGAGAGAGGGAGACACGGGGGGGGGGGGAATGAGGAGAGAGGGAGACACGGGGGGGGGTGGGGGGAGAGAGGGAGACACGGGGGGGGGGGGGGGAGACAAGGGGGGGGTGGGGGGAATGAGGAGAGAGGGAGACACGGGGGGGTGGGGGGAATGAGGAGAGAGGGAGACACGTGGGGGGAATGAGGAGAGAGGGAGACACGGGGGGGGGGAATGAGGAGAGAGGGAGACACGGGGGGGTGGGGGGGAATGAGGAGAGAGGGAGACATGGGGGGGGAATGAGGAGAGAGGGAGACACGGGGGGGGGGGGGGAATGAGGAGAGAGGGAGACACGGGGGGGGTGGGGGGAGAGAGGGAGACACGGGGGGGGGGGAATGAGGAGAGAGGGAGACAAGGGGGGGTGGGGGGAATGAGGAGAGAGGGAGACACGGGGGGGTGGGGGGAATGAGGAGAGAGGGAGACACGTGGGGGGAATGAGGAGAGAGGGAGACACGGGGGGGGGGGGAATGAGGAGAGAGGGAGACACGGGGGGGTGGGGGGAATGAGGAGAGAGGGAGACATGGGGGGAATGAGGAGAGAGGGAGACACGGGGTGGGGGGGAAATGAGGAGAGAGGGAGACACGGGGGGGGAATGAGGAGAGAGGGAGACACGGGGGGGGGGGGGAATGAGGAGAGGGAGACACGGGGGGGGGAGGAATGAGGAGAGAGGGAGACACGGTGGGGTGGGGGGAATGAGGAGAGAGGGAGACAAGCGGGGGTGGGGGGAGAGAGGGAGACACGGGGTGGGTGGGGGGAGAGAGGGAGACGGGGGGGGGGAATGAGGAGAGAGGGAGACACGGGGGGGTGGGGGGAATGAGGAGAGAGGGAGACACGGGGGGGGTGGGGGGAATGAGGAGAGGGAGACACGGGGGGGGGGGAATGAGGAGAGAGGGAGACACGGGGGGGTGGGGGGGGTGGGGGGAGAGAGGGAGACGGGGGGGGGGGGAATGAGGAGAGAGGGAGACATGGGGGGGTGGGGGGAATGAGGAGAGAGGGAGACACGGGGGGGGTGGGGGGAATGAGGAGGGGGAGACACGGGGGGGGGGGGGGAATGAGGAGAGAGGGAGACACGGGGGGGGGGGGGAATGAGGAGAGAGGGAGACACGGGGGGGTGGGGGGAATGAGGAGAGAGGGAGACATGGGGGGGGGGAATGAGGAGAGAGGGAGACACGGGGGGGTGAATGAGGAGAGAGGGAGACACGGGGGGGGTGGAATGAGGAGAGAGGGAGACACGGGGGGGCGGGGGAATGAGGAGAGGGAGACACGGGGGGGGGGGAATGAGGAGAGGGGGGGACACGGTGGGGGGCGGGGAATGAGGAGAGAGGGAGACACGGTGGGGGGCGGGGAATGAGGAGAGAGGGAGACGGGGGGGGGGAATGAGGAGAGGGAGACACGGGGGGGTGGGGGGAATGAGGAGAGAGGGAGACATGGGGGGGGAATGAGAGAGGGAGACACGGGGGGGGGGGGAAAATGAGGAGAGAGGGAGACACGGGGGGGGGGTGGGGGGTGAGAGGGAGACGGGGGGGGGGGAATGAGGAGAGAGGGAGACAAGGGGGGGTGGGGGGAATGAGGAGAGAGGGAGACACGGGGGGGTGGGGGGAATGAGGAGAGAGGAAGACACGGGGGGGGTGGGGGGAATGAGGAGAGAGGGAGACACGGGGTGGGGGGAATGAGGAGAGAGGGAGACACGGGGGGTGGGGGGAATGAGGAGAGAGGGAGACACGGGGGGGGGAATGAGGAGAGAGGGAGACACGGGGGGGGGGGGAAATGAGGAGAGGGAGACACGGGGGGGGTGGGAATGAGGAGAGAGGGAGACACGGGGGGGGGGGGGAATGAGGAGAGGGAGACACGGGGGGGGGGGGAATGAGGAGAGAGGGAGACACGGGGGGGTGGGGGGAATGAGGAGAGAGGAAGACACGGGGGGGGTGGGGGGAATGAGGAGAGAGGGAGACACGGGGTGGGGGGAATGAGGAGAGAGGGAGACACGGGGGGTGGGGGGAATGAGGAGAGAGGGAGACACGGGGGGGGAATGAGGAGAGAGGGAGACACGGGGGGGGGGGGAAATGAGGAGAGGGAGACACGGGGGGGGGGTGGGAATGAGGAGAGAGGGAGACACGGGGGGGGGGGGAATGAGGAGAGGGAGACACGGGGGGGGGGGGGAATGAGGAGAGAGGGAGACACGGGGTGGGGGGAATGAGGAGAGAGGGAGACACGGGGGGTGGGGGGAATGAGGAGAGAGGGAGACACGGGGGGGGAATGAGGAGAGAGGGAGACACGGGGGGGGGGGAAATGAGGAGAGGGAGACACGGGGGGGGGTGGGAATGAGGAGAGAGGGAGACACGGGGGGGGGGAATGAGGAGAGGGAGACACGGGGGGGGGGGGAATGAGGAGAGAGGGAGACAAGGGGGGGTGGGGGGAATGAGGAGAGAGGGAGACATGGGGGGGGGGAATGAGGAGAGAGGGAGACACGGGGTGGGGGGGAATGAGGAGAGAGAGAGACACGGGGGGGGGGGGAATGAGGAGAGAGGGAGACACGGGGGGGGGGAATGAGGAGAGGGAGACACGGGGGGGGGGGGAATGAGGAGAGAGGGAGAAACGGTGGGGGGCGGGGAATGAGGAGAGAGGGAGAAACGGTGGGGGGCGGGGAATGAGGAGAGAGGGAGACACGGTGGGGGGCGGGGAATGAGGAGAGAGGGAGACACGGGGGGGAGGTGGGTAATGAGGAGAGAGGGAGACACGGGGGGGTGGGGGGAAATGAGGAGAGAGGGAGACGGGGGTGGGGGAGTGAGGAGAGAGGGAGACACGGTGGGGGGGGGAATGAGGAGAGAGGGAGACACGGGGGGCGGGGAATGAGGAGAGAGGGAGACACGGGGTGGGGGGGGGAATGAGGAGAGGGAGACACGGGGGGGGGAATGAGGAGAGAGGGAGACACGGTGGGGGGCGGGGAATAAGGAGAGAGGGAGACACGGTGGGGGGTGGGGGGAATGAGGAGAGAGGGAGACACGGGGGGGGGGGAATGAGGAGAGAGGGAGACACGGGGGTGGGGGGAATGAGGAGAGAGGGAGACATGGGGGGGGGGGAAATGAGGAGAGGGAGACACGGGGGGGGGGAATGAGGAGAGGGAGAAACGGTGGGGGGCTGGGAATGAGGAGAGAGGGAGACACGGTGGGGGGCGGGGAATGAGGAGAGAGGGAGACACGGGGGGGGGGGGGAATGAGGAGAGGGAGACACGGGGGGGTGGGGGGAAATGAGGAGAGAGGGAGACATGGGGGGGGGGAATGAGGAGAGAGGGAGACACGGTGGGGGGGGAATGAGGAGAGAGGGAGACATGGGGGGGGGAATGAGGAGAGAGGGAGACACGGTGGGGGGCGGGGAATGAGGAGAGAGGGAGACACGGTGGGGGGCGGGGAATGAGGAGAGAGGGAGACACGGTGGGGGGCGGGGAATGAGGAGAGAGGGAGACACGGGGGGGGGGGATTGAGGAGAGAGGGAGACACGGGGGGGTGGGGGGAATGAGGAGAGAGGGAGACATGGGGGGGGGAATGAGGAGAGAGGGAGACACGGGGGGGGGGAATGAGGAGAGAGGGAGACACGGGGGGGTGGTGGGGGGAGAGAGGGAGACGGGGGTGGGGGAATGAGGAGAGAGGGAGACAAGGGGGGGTGGGGGGAATGAGGAGAGAGGGAGACACGGGGGGGTGGGGGGAATGAGGAGAGAGGGAGACACTGGGGGGGTGGGGGGAATGAGGAGAGAGGGAGACACGGGGGGTGGGGGGAATGAGGAGAGAGGGAGACACGGGGGGGGGAATGAGGAGAGAGGGAGACACGGGGGGGTGGGGGGAATGAGGAGAGAGGGAGACATGGGGGGGGGGAATGAGGAGAGAGGGAGACACGGGGTGGGGGGGAATGAGGAGAGAGGGAGACACGGGGGGGGAATGAGGAGAGGGGGGGAATGAGGAGAGAGGGAGACACGGGGGGGGAATGAGGAGAGAGGGAGACACGGGGGGGGGTGGAATGAGGAGAGGGAGACACGGGGGGGGGGAATGAGGAGAGAGGGAGACAAGGTGGGGGGCGGGGAATGAGGAGAGAGGGAGACACGGTGGGGGGCGGGGAATGAGGAGAGAGGGAGACACGGGGGGGGGGGAATGAGGAGAGAGGGAGACGGGGGGGTGGGGGGAAATGAGGAGAGAGGGAGACATGGGGGTGGGGGAATGAGGAGAGAGGGAGACACGGAGGGGGGGGAATGAGGAGAGAGGGAGACACGGGGGGGGGGAATGAGGAGAGAGGGAGACACGGGGGGGGGGGAATGAGGAGAGGGAGACACGGGGGGGGGTAATGAGGAGAGAGGGAGACACGGTGGGGGGCGGGGAATGAGGAGAGAGGGAGATACGGTGGGGGGCGGGGAATGAGGAGAGAGGGCGACACGGTGGGGGGCGGGGAATGAGGAGAGAGGGAGACACCGGGGGGGGGGGGGAATGAGGAGAGAGGGAGACACGGGGCGGGGGGGGGGAATGAGGAGAGAGGGAGACACGGGTCGGGGGGGGGAATGAGGAGAGAGGGAGACGGCGGGGGGGAATGAGGAGAGAGGGAGACACGGGGGGGGGGAATGAGGAGAGAGGGAGACGGGGGGGGGAATGAGGAGAGAGGGAGACGGGGGGGGAAATGAGGGGAGAGGGAGACACGGGGGGGGGGAATGAGGAGAGAGGGAGACGGGGGGGGGGGAATGAGGAGTGAGGGAGAGGGGGGGGAATGAGGGGGTGGGGTGGAATGAGGAGAGAGGGAGACACCGGGGGGGGGGGGGGTGGGGGGGGAGAGGGAGACACGGGGGGGTGGGGTGAGAGAGGGCGACACGGGGGGGGTGGGGGGAGAGAGGGAGACACGGTGGGGGGGGGGAATGAGGAGAGGGAGACACGGGGGGGAATGAGGAGAGAGGGAGACAAGGCGGGGTGGGGGGAATGACGAGAGAGGGAGACACGGGGGTGGTGGGGGGTATGAGGAGAGAGGGAGACACGGGGGGGGGGAATGAGGAGAGAGGGAGACACGGGGGGGGGAATGAGGAGAGAGGGAGACGGGGGGTGGGTATGAGGAGAGAGGGAGACACGGTGGGGGGGGGAATGAGGAGAGAGGGAGACACGGTGGGGGGGAATGAGGAGAGAGGGAGACACGGGGGGGGGGAATGAGGAGAGAGGGAGACACGGGGGGGGGGAATGAGGAGAGAGGGAGACACGGGGGGGGGGGGGGGAATGAGGAGAGAGGGAGACCCGGGGGGGGGGGAATGAGGAGAGAGGGAGACACGGGGGGGGGAATGAGGAGAGAGGGAGACACGGGGGGGGGGAATGAGGAGAGGGAGACACGGGGGGGGGAATGAGGAGAGAGGGAGACACGGGGGGGGGGGGAATGAGGAGAGAGGGAGACACGGGGGGGAATGAGGAGAGAGGGAGACACGGGAGGGGGAATGAGGAGAGAGGGAGACACGGGGGGGGGGGGGGGAATGAATAGAGAGGGAGACACGGGGGGGGGGAATGAGGAGAGAGGGAGACACGGGGGGGGAATGAGGAGAGAGGGAGACACGGGGGGGGGGAATGAGGAGAGAGGGAGACACGGGGGGGGGGGGAATGAGGAGAGAGGGAGACACGGGGGGGGGAGGGAATGAGGAGAGAGGGAGACACGGGGGGGGGGAATGAGGAGAGAGGGAGACGCGGGGGAATGAGGAGAGAGGGAGACACGGGGGGGGGGAATGAGGAGAGAGGGAGACACGGGGGGGGGGAATGAGGAGAGAGGGAGACACGGGGGGGGGAATGAGGAGAGAGGGAGACACGGGGGGGGAATGAGGAGAGAGGGAGACACGGGGGGGGGGAATGAGGAGAGAGGGAGACACGGGGGGGGGGAATGAGGAGAGAGGGAGACACGGGGGGGAAAGAGGAGAGAGGGAGACACGGGAGGGGGAATGAGGAGAGAGGGAGACACGGAGCGGGGGGAATGAGAGAGGGAGATGTGGGGGGAATGAGGAGAGAGGGAGACACGGGGGGGGAATGAGGAGAGAGGGAGACACGAGGGGGGGAAATGAGAGAGGGAGACGGGGCGGGGGAATGAGAGGGAGACACGGGGGGGTGGGGGGAATGAGGAGAGAGGGAGACACGGGGGGGGGGAATGAGGAGAGATGGAGACGGGGGGGGGGGGAATGAGGAGAGAGGGAGACACGGGGGGGGGAATGAGGAGAGGGAGACACGGGGGGGTGGGAATGAGGAGAGAGGGAGACACGGGGGGGGGGGAATGAGAGGGAGACACGGGGGGGTGGGGGGAATGAGGAGAGAGGGAGACACGGTGGGGGGGGGAATGAGGAGAGAGGGAGACACGGGTGGGGGGGGAATGAGGAGAGAGGGAGACACGGTGGGGGGGATGAGGAGAGAGGGAGACACGGGGGGGGGGGAATGAGGAGAGAGGGAGACGGGGGGGGGGAATGAGCAGAGGGAGACACGGGTGGGGGGGGAAAATGAGGAGAGGGAGACACGGGGGGGGGGGGAATGAGGAGAGGGGGAGACACGGGGGGGGGAATGAGGAGAGAGGGCGACACGGGGGGTGGGGGGGGATGAGAGAGGGAGACGGGGAGGGGTAATGAGAGAGGGAGAAGGGGGGGGAATGAGGAGAGAGGGAGACACGGTGGGGGGGGGAATGAGGAGAGAGGGAGACACGGGGGGGGGGAATGAGGAGAGAGGGAGACACGGGCGGCGGAATGAGGAGAGAGGGAGACACGGGGGGGGGGAATGAGGAGAGAGGGAGACACGGGGGGCGGAATGAGGAGAGAGGGAGACACGGGGGGGAATGAGAGAGGGAGACACGGCGGGGGGGGGATGAGAGAGGGAGACGGGGGGTGGAATGAGAGCGAGAAGGGGGGGGGAATGAGGAGAGGGAGACACGGTGGGGGGGGAATGCGGAGAGAGGGAGACACGGGGGGGGGAATGAGGAGAGAGGGAGACACGGGGGGGATGAGGAGAGAGGGAGACACGGGGGGGGGGGGAATGAGGAGAGGGAGACGGGGGGGGAATGAGCAGAGAGGGAGACGGGGGGGGGAATGAGCAGAGAGGGAGACATGGGTGGGGGGGGGAAATGAGGAGAGAGGGAGACACGGGGGTGGGGAATGAGGAGAGGGGGAGACACGGGGGGGGGGAATGAGAGAGGGCGACACGGGGGGTGGGGGGGGATGAGAGAGGGAGACGGGGTGGGGTAATGAGAGAGGGAGACGGGGGGGAATGAGGAGAGAGGGAGACACGGTGGGGGGGGGAATGAGGAGAGAGGGAGACACGGGGGGGGGGGAATGAGGAGAGAGGGAGACACGGGGGGGTGGGGGGAATGAGGAGAGAGGGAGACACGGTGGGGGGGGGAATGAGGAGAGAGGGAGACACGGGTGGGGGGGGAATGAGGAGAGAGGGAGACACGGTGGGGGGGATGAGGAGAGAGGGAGACACGGGGGGGGGGGAATGAGGAGAGAGGGAGACGGGGGGGGGGAATGAGCAGAGGGAGACACGGGTGGGGGGGGAAAATGAGGAGAGGGAGACACGGGGGGGGGGGGGGAATGAGGAGAGGGGGAGACACGGGGGGGGGAATGAGGAGAGAGGGCGACACGGGGGGTGGGGGGGGATGAGAGAGGGAGACGGGGAGGGGTAATCAGAGAGGGAGAAGGGGGGGGAATGAGGAGAGAGGGAGACACGGTGGGGGGGGGAATGAGGAGAGAGGGAGACACGGGGGGGGGGGAATGAGGAGAGAGGGAGACACGGGCGGCGGAATGAGGAGAGAGGGAGACACGGGGGGGGGGGAATGAGGAGAGAGGGAGACACGGGGGGCGGAATGAGGAGAGAGGGAGACACGGGGGGGGAATGAGAGAGGGAGACACGGCGGGGGGGGGGATGAGAGAGGGAGACGGGGGGTGGAATGAGAGCGAGAAGGGGGGGGAATGAGGAGAGAGGGAGACACGGTGGGGGGGGAATGCGGAGAGAGGGAGACACGGGGGGGGGAATGAGGAGAGAGGGAGACACGGGGGGGATGAGGAGAGAGGGAGACACGGGGGGGGGGGGAATGAGGAGAGGGAGACGGGGGGGGAATGAGCAGAGAGGGAGACGGGGGGGGGAATGAGCAGAGAGGGAGACACGGGTGGGGGGGGGGAAATGAGGAGAGAGGGAGACACGGGGGTGGGGAATGAGGAGAGGGGGAGACACGGGGGGGGGGAATGAGAGAGGGCGACACGGGGGGTGGGGGGGGATGAGAGAGGGAGACGGGGTGGGGTAATGAGAGAGGGAGACGGGGGGGAATGAGGAGAGAGGGAGACACGGTGGGGGGGGGAATGAGGAGAGAGGGAGACACGGGGGGGGTGGAATGAGGAGAGAGGGAGACACGGGGGGCGGAATGAGGAGAGAGGGAGACACGGTGGGGGGGAGGAGGAGAGAGGGAGACGGGGGGGGGGCGGAATGAGGAGAGGGAGACGGGGGGGAATGAGCAGAGAGGGAGACGGGGGGGGAAATGAGGAGAGAGGGAGACACGGGGGGGGGGGAATGAGGAGAGGGGGAGACATGGGGGGGGGGGGGAATGAGGAGAGAGGGCGACACGGGGGGTGGGGGGATGGGAGAGGGAGACGGGGGGGGGAATGAGGAGAGAGGGAGACACGGTGGGGGGGATGAGGAGAGAGGGAGACGGGGGGGGGGGAATGAGGAGAGGGAGACGGGGGGGGAATGAGCAGAGAGGGAGACGGGGGGGGGGGGGAATGAGGAGAGAGGGAGACACGGGGGGGGTGGAATGAGGAGAGAGGGAGACACGGGGGGGGAATGAGGAGAGAGAGAGACACGGGGGGGGGAATGAGGAGAGAGGGAGACACGGGGGGGGGGAATGACGAGAGAGGGAGACACGGGGGGGGGGAATGAGGAGAGAGGGAGACACGGGGGGGGGGGGGAATGAGGAGAGAGGGAGACACGGGGGGGGGAATGAGGAGAGAGGGAGACACGGGAGGGGGAATGAGGAGAGGGAGACACGGGGGGGGGGGAATGAGGAGAGAGGGAGACACGGGGGGGGGGGGGAATGAGGAGAGAGGGAGACACGGGGGGGGGGGAATGAGGAGAGAGGGAGACACGGGGGGGGGGGAATGAGGAGAGAGGGAGACACGGGGGGGAATGAGGAGAGAGGGAGACACGGGGTGGGGGGGAATGAGGAGAGAGGGAGACACGGGGGGGGGGGGGAATGAGGAGAGAGGGAGACACGGGGGGGGGGTGTGGAATGAGGAGAGAGGGAGACACGGGGGGGGAATGAGGAGAGAGGGAGACACGGGGGGGGAATGAGGAGAGAGGGAGACACGGGGGGGGGAATGAGGAGAGAGGGAGACACGGGGGGGGGGAATGAGGAGAGAGGGAGACACGGGAGGGGGAATGAGGAGAGAGGGAGACATGGAGGGGGGGAATGAGAGAGGGAGATGGGGGGGGAATGAGGAGAGAGGGAGACACGGGGGGGGGGTAATGAGGAGAGAGGGAGACACGAGGGGGGGAAATGAGGAGAGAGGGAGACGGGGGGGGGGAATGAGGAGAGGGAGACACGGGGGGGTGGGGGGAATGAGGAGAGAGGGAGACACGGGGGGGGAATGAGGAGAGAGGGAGACGGGGGGGGGGGGAATGAGGAGAGAGGGAGACACGGGGGGGGGGGTAGTGAGGAGAGAGGGAGACACGGGGGGGGGAATGAGGAGAGAGGGAGACATGGGGGGTGGGGGGTGGAATGAGGAGAGAGGGAGACACGGGGGGGGGGGGAATGAGGAGAGGGAGACGGGGTGGGGGAATGAGGAGAGGGAGACACGGGGGGGGGGGGGAAATGAGAGAGGGAGACGGGGGGGGGAAATGAGAGAGGGAGACGGGGGGGGTGAATGAGAGAGGGAGACGGGGGGGGGAATGAGGAGAGAGGGAGACACGGGGGGTGGGGGGGAATGAGGAGAGAGGGAGACACGGGGGGGGGGGGGAATGAGGATTGAGGGAGACACGGGGGGGGGAAATGAGGAGAGAGGGAGACACGGGGGGGGAATGAGGAGAGAGGGAGACGGGTGGGGGATGAGGAGAGAGGGAGACGGGGGGGGTGAGGAGAGAGGGAGACGGGAGGGGGGGGTGAGGAGAGGGAGACGGGAGGGGGGGTGAGGAGAGAGGGAGACGGGGGGGGTGAGGAGAGAGGGAGACGGGGGGTGGGTGAGGAGAGAGGGAGACGGGAGGGGGGGTGCGGAGCGAGGGAGATGGGAGGGGGGGTGAGGAGAGAGGGAGACAAGGCGGGGTGGGGGGAATGACGAGAGAGGGAGACACGGGGGGGGGGAATGAGGAGAGAGGGAGACACGGGGGGGGGGGAATGAGGAGAGAGGGAGACACGGGGGGGGGGGAATGAGGAGAGAGGGAGACACGGGGGGGGGGGAATGAGGAGAGAGGGAGACACGGGGGGGGGGGGGAATGAGGAGAGAGGGAGACACGGGGGGGGGGAATGAGAGAGGGAGACGGGGGGGTGAATGAGAGAGGGAGACGGGGGGGGGGAATGAGGAGAGAGGGAGACACGGGGGGTGGGGGGGAATGAGGAGAGAGGGAGACACGGGGGGTGGGGGGAATGAGGATTGAGGGAGACACGGGGGGGGAAATGAGGAGAGAGGGAGACACGGGGGGGGGGAATGAGGAGAGAGGGAGACGGGTGGGGGATGAGGAGAGAGGGAGACGGGGGGGGGTGAGGAGAGAGGGAGACACGGGGGGGGGGGAATGAGGAGAGAGGGAGACACGGGGGGGGGGCAATGAGGAGAGAGGGAGACACGGGGGGGGGTGGAATGAGGAGAGGGAGACACGGGGGGGGTGGAATGGGGAGAGGGAGACACGGGGGGGGGGAATGAGGAGAGAGGGAGACACGGGGGGGGGGGGAATGAGGAGAGAGGGAGACACGGGGGGGGGGGAATGAGGAGAGAGGGAGACACGGGGGGGAATGAGGAGAGAGGGAGACATGGGGTGGGGGGAATGAGGAGAGAGGGAGACACGGGGGGGGTGGGGAATGAGGAGAGAGGGAGACACGGGGGGGGGTGGAATGAGGAGAGAGGGAGACACGGGGGGGGAATGAGGAGAGAGGGAGACACGGGGGGGGAATGAGGAGAGAGGGAGACACGGGGGGGGAATGAGGAGAGAGGGAGACACGGGGGGGGGAATGAGGAGAGAGGGAGACACGGGGGGGGGGAATGAGGAGAGAGGGAGACACGGGGGGGGGGGGGAATGAGGAGAGAGGGAGACACGGGGGGGGGGGTGGAATGAGGAGAGAGGGAGACACGGGGGGGGGAATGAGGAGAGAGGGAGACACGGGGGGGGGGAAATGAGGAGAGAGGGAGACACGGGGGGGGGGGGAATGAGGAGAGAGGGAGACACGGGAGGGGAATGAGGAGAGGGAGACATGGAGGGGGGGAATGAGAGAGGGAGATGGGGGGGAATGAGGAGAGAGGGAGACACGGGGGCGGGGTAATGAGGAGAGAGGGAGACACGAGGGGGGGAAATGAGGAGAGAGGGAGACGGGGGGGGGAATGAGGAGAGGGAGACACGGGGGGGTGGGGGGAATGAGTAGAGAGGGAGACACGGGGGGGGAATGAGGAGAGAGGGAGACGGGGGGGGGGGAAATGAGGAGAGAGGGAGACACGGGGGGGGGGAATGAGGAGAGGGAGACACGGGGGGGGGGAATGAGGAGAGAGGGAGACACGGGGGGGAATGAGGAGAGAGGGAGACACGGGGGGGGGGAATGAGAGGGAGACACGGGGGGGTGGGGGGAATGAGGAGAGAGGGAGACACGGGTGGGGGGGTGGTAATGAGGAGAGAGGGAGACAAGGGGGGGGGGGGAATGAGGAGAGAGGGAGACAAGGGGGGGGGAATGAGGAGAGAGGGAGACACGGGGGGGGGGAATGAGGAGAGAGGGAGACGGGAGGGGGGGGTGAGGAGAGAGGGAGACGGGGGGGTGGGGTGAGGAGAGAGGGAGACGGGGGGGGAGGTGAGGAGAGAGGGAGACGGGGGGGGGGTGAGGAGAGAGGGAGACGGGAGGGGGGGTGAGGAGAGAGGGAGACGGGAGGGGGATGAGGAGAGAGGGAGACGGGGGGGGGTGAGGAGAGAGGGAGACGGGAGGGGGTTGAGGAGAGAGGGAGACGGGTGGGGGATGAGGAGAGAGGGAGACGGGGGGGGTGAGGAGAGAGGGAGACGGGAGGGGGGGTGAGGAGAGGGGGAGACGGGGGGGGGTGAGGAGAGAGGGAGACGGGAGGGGGTTGAGGAGAGGGAGACGGGTGGGGGATGAGGAGAGAGGGAGACGGGGGGGGGTGAGGAGAGAGGGAGACGGGAGGGGGGGTGAGGAGAGGGGGAGACGGGGGGGGGTGAGGAGAGAGGGAGACGGGAGGGGGATGAGGAGAGGGAGACGGGAGGGGGGGTGCGGAGCGAGGGAGACGGGAGGGGGGGTGCGGAGCGAGGGAGACGGGAGGGGGGGTGAGGAGAGAGGGAGACGGGTGGGGGATGAGGAGAGAGGGAGACGGGGGGGGTGAGGAGAGAGGGAGACGGGAGGGGGGGTGAGGAGAGGGGGAGACGGGGGGGGGGTTGAGGAGAGAGGGGGACGGGAGGGGGGGTGAGGAGAGAGGGAGAAGTGGGGGGGTGAGGAGAGAGGGAGACGGGAGGGGGGTTGCGGAGCGAGGGAGGCGGGAGGGGGGGTGAGGAGAGAGGGAGAAGGGGGGGGGTTTGAGGAGAGAGGGAGACGGGAGGGGGATGAGGAGAGAGGGAGACGGGAGGGGGGGTGAGGAGAGAGGGAGACGGGAGGGGGTGAGGAGAGAGGGAGACGGGAGGGGGGGTGAGGAGAGGGGGAGACGGGAGGGGGGGTGAGGAGAGAGGGAGACGGGAGGGGGGGTGAGGAGAGAGGGAGACGGGAGGGGGCGTGAGGAGAGAGGGAGACGGGGGGGGGGTGAGGAGAGAGGGAGACGGGAGGGGGGGTGAGGAGAGAGGGAGACGGAGGAGGGGTGAGGAGAGAGGGAGACGGGAGGGGGGGTGAGGAGAGAGGGAGACGGGAGGGGGGGTGAGGAGAGAGGGAGACGGGAGGGGGGGTGAGGAGAGAGGGAGACGGGGGGGTGAGGAGAGAGGGAGACGGGGGGGGGGTGAAGAGAGAGGGAGACGGGAGGGGGGGTGAGGAGAGAGGGAGACGGGGGGGTGGTGAGGAGAGAGGGAGACGGGGGGATGGTGAGGAGAGAGGGAGACGGGAGGGGGGGTGAGGAGAGAGGGAGACGGGGGGGGTGTGAGGAGAGGGAGACGGGGGGGGCGGTGAGGAGAGAGGGAGACGGGGGGGGCGGTGAGGAGAGAGGGAGACGGGGGGGGGTGAGGAGAGAGGGAGACGGGAGGGGGGGTGAGGATCGAGGGAGACGGCGGGGGTGAGGAGAGAGGGAGACGGGAGGGGGCGTGAGGAGAGAGGAGAGAGGGAGACGGAGGTGGGGTGAGGAGAGAGGGAGACGGGAGGGGGGGTGAGGAGAGAGGGAGACGGGGGGGTGGTGAGGAGAGAGGGAGACGGGAGGGGGGGTGAGGAGAGAGGGAGACGGGAGGGGGGGTGAGGAGAGAGGGAGACGGGAGGGGGGGTGAGGAGAGAGGGAGACGGGAGGGGGGGTGAGGAGAGAGGGAGACGGGGGGGGGAGGTGAGGAGAGAGGGAGACGGGAGGGGGGGTGAGGAGAGAGGGAGACGGGAGGGGGGTGAGGAGAGAGGGAGACGGGAGGGGGATGAGGAGAGAGGGAGACGGGGGGGGGGGGTGAGGAGAGGGAGACGGCGGGGGTGAGGAGAGAGGGAGACGGGAGGGGGGGTGAGGAGAGAGGGAGACGGGTGGGGGATGAGGAGAGAGGGAGACGGGGGGGGGGGTGAGGAGAGAGGGAGACGGGTGGGGGATGAGGAGAGAGGGAGACGGGGGGGGGGTGAGGAGAGAGGGAGACGGGAGGGGGGGGTGAGGAGAGGGGGAGACGGGGGGGGTGAGGAGAGAGGGAGACGGGAGGGGGTGGTGAGGAGAGAGGGAGACGGGGGGAGGGTGAGGAGAGAGGGAGACGGGGGGGAGGTGAGGAGAGAGGGAGACGGGAGGGGGGGTGCGGAGCGAGGGAGACGGGAGGGGGGGTGAGGAGAGAGGGAGACGGGAGGGGGGGTGCGGAGCGAGGGAGACGGGAGGGGGGGTGAGGAGAGAGGGAGACGGGAGGGGGGGTGAGGAGAGGGAGACGGGTGGGGGATGAGGAGAGAGGGAGACGGGGGGGGTGAGGAGAGAGGGAGACGGGAGGGGGGGGTGAGGAGAGGGGGAGACGGGGGGGTGAGGAGAGAGGGAGACGGGAGGGGGATGAGGAGAGGGAGACGGGAGGGGGGTTGAGGAGAGAGGGAGACGGGGGGAGGGTGAGGAGAGAGGGAGACGGGGGGTGGGTGAGGAGAGAGGGAGACGGGAGGGGGGGTGCGGAGCGAGGGAGACGGGAGGGGGGGTGAGGAGAGAGGGAGAAGGGGGGGGTGAGGAGAGAGGGAGACGGGAGGGGGGGTGAGGAGAGAGGGAGACGGGAGGGGGAGTGAGGAGAGAGGGAGACGGGAGGGGGGGTGAGGAGAGAGGGAGACGGGAGGGGGGGGAGTGGGGTGAGGAGAGAGGGAGACGGAGGGGGGGTGAGGAGAGAGGGAGACGGGAGGGGGATGAGGAGAGAGGGAGACGGGAGGGGGATGAGGAGAGAGGGAGACGGGAGGGGGGGTGAGGAGAGAGGGAGACGGGAGGGGGGTGAGGAGAGAGGGAGACGGGAGGGGGGGTGAGGAGAGAGGGGGACGGGAGGGGAGATGTGGCAGGGGGGCTTGGGGGAGGGGAGGGGAACTGGGGGGGAGGGGAGAGTAAGACTGGGAATGGAGGGGAGTGCAAGACGGGGGGGGGAGGAGAGGGGGAGGGAGACTGGTGGGATGGAGGGGAGATGGGGGAGGGGAGAGGGACTGGGGGAGAGTGAGGCTGGGCGGGGGGGATGTGAGACGGGGGGATGGAGGGGGCTGTGGGGGAGGGGAGTCAGAGACTGGGATGGAGGGGAGGGGGAGATGGGATGAGGATGCTGAGTGGGAGCGATGGGGGAACAGGGACTATAATAGAGCGAAACTGGGGACACTGAACCGAAGTGAGAGACTGATTGGGGACATGGGCTGGGGAAGAAGAGTTTTACAGCCAATTAAGTACTTTTGAAGTGGTCACCATGCATGTTGAGCTAGTGATGGTGGAGGACAATACAGTGAGGTAAAGATGATTGACAGGGCCTCAGAAGAAAGAGAAAGAACTTGGATTTAAATTGTGCCTTTCATTACATCAGAAGGTCCCAAAGCACTTTAGAGCCAATGAAGTACTTTGGTGGAGTAATCGCTTATAATGGAGGGAAACACAGCAAAGTCTCACAAACAACAATGAGATTTATGTTGATTGAGGGATAAATGTTGGCCAGGACACCGGGACTACTCCCCTACTCTTCTTTGAATAGTGACATAGGAACTTTTACATCCACCTGAGAGGGCAGACGGCTCCTCGGTTTAACATCACATGAAAGAAGGCACTTCTGACAGTTCAGCACTCCCTCAGTACTGCAGTGAAATGTCAGCCTGGTGCTTGTATCCACAATCTTCTGATTCCACTTTGAGGAGTCAGTTGAGCACTGGCATTGGCTGCTGATCTGCAAGTGGCCTAATGGGCAGACCCCTTGACCCGCTTTTTTGCTGGAGTGTATCTAGGTGTCTTCTGTCAGAGTAAACTGCCTGTCCCCTGTTCTCTTCCCCCTGCCCCCCGTAACAATCCTGAGCTTGAGTGAATGTGGACTGTTTTGTTTTTCAGGGATGCCATGTCCCTACAGAAGATTCTCTCGGAGAGGATCGCTGAAGCCCGGGAGCTGCTGGAGAGGGCCGAGGCGCTGTCCCGCTCCCGTGCTGGCGGGGTGCAGGGTGGGCCCAAGCTCTGCGGCAAGCTGAAAGCTGAGCTGAAGTTCTTGCGGAAAGTAGAAGCGGGCAAGGTTTCGGTCAAGGAGTCGCACCTGCAGAGCACAAACCTCACCCACCTGAAGGCGGTCATCGAGTCAGCAGAGAGCCTGGAGGATGTGATCAGCCTGCTGCATGTTTTCAACTATCTGGAGCACTCTGGCGAAAAGCAGTCCCTGGTGGTGGATGTCGTCGCAAATGGCGGCCTCACCTGGGTCAAAGCCATCGGTCGGAAAGCCGAAGCACTGCACAGTATCTGGGTGGGGAGAGGCCAGTATGGAGACAAAAGTATCGTCGAGCAAGCAGAAGATTATTTGGAAGCAAGCAAGCAGCAGCTGGTGCAGTACAGTAATCCACATATTGTGTTTGCATTTTATAATGGCATTTCTAGCCCCATGGCAGAGAGACTGAAAGAAATGGGGCTCTCAGTACGGGGAGACATAGTAGCTGTGAATTCAATGATTGATTTCATGGAGGAGGCTGATGATAATTCAACTGGCTCTGACGAAGACTTGGAGGAGCCTCTGCAGGTGACGAAAGTAGACCGGTCTACAATCGTTGCCAGTGTTGCCTTTCCCACTGAAGTTAAAGTGGATTTTTGCAACCGTGTCAATTTAGACATAACCACCCTGATCACCTTTGTTTCAGCAGTAAGTCACGGAGGCTGCTGCTTCATCTTTAAGGAGAAAGTGCTGACAGAGCAAGCTTCCCAGGAAAGGGAGGAGAGCGTCTTGCCTAAGCTGCAGGCCTTCATGAAGGACAAAGAGCTGTTTGCGTGTGAGTCAGCAGTGAAAGATTTTCAAGCCATTCTAGAGACATTGGGCGGCCCCGGAGAAAAGGCCCGGGCACAGAAGCTGCTGCAGGGCATCACGGTCGTACCTGACCAGCCTTCCGAACGGGCCTCCAAATTGGAAGCCAGTGCAAAAATTAACAGTCGTTCTATTACTATCTTTGGCACCGGAGATGCTTTGAAGGCAATCACAATGACGGCAAACAGCGGGTTTGTTCGAGCCGCAGATAACCAAGGCGTGAAATTCAGTGTATTTATCCATCAGCCTAGAGCTTTGACAGAGAGCAAGGAACCAACAGCGACTCCTTTACCTGGGACTACCTTTCATGAGATTGTCTGCGATGGTGGTTTAGTAAGATAAAGCGATCTCTTGTAATTGAATATATACATTGTCATGTCTTAAAGGCTGTGGGGCTCATTTTATCTGTGGGCACTAATACAAAACTGGCTTTTGAATTTCCGCCTCTTACACACCCTGTCCAGATTTTCCTTTCCATTGATGTCAAATCGTGCGGGGTGTATAACAGGCGGCCAGTTCAATATCACCAGTTTTACACCATCACCTACAGATAAAATTACCCCTGTCTCTAAAGTGCGAACCAAGTACCAACCAACAATAAATGAGTATTCAGACTGGCAGCTAACAGCCATTTTGGGCAGTCCTTGACGTTCTATGTGTGCTTTACTGTATTTGCCTCCATTGCAGCTCTTGATCTGTCAGTCAAATAAATGAGGATCCAAATTAAATGATCATCCTGTAGACTTGAGAGTACAACTCTACTGCGCTGAGGCCTACGTGTATGTCTGAAAAATAGTTAATACAGGATACAAAAGGCGCCTTTTGAAAATAATTTACTGTGAGCTATTCTCAAAAGCCATCTTTGGTGATGTTTCACCAGAGTATAAAACATTTTGAATGATTTTGTAATTGCTAAAATTGTGTTGGCAGGAAATAGCTCCTTTCATGAATTGCTTTCCATTACTGAAAAGCCAGCACCTGTTGAGCCTGATGAGGGGGCACTGAGCTCAACGGAATACGAGCTATGGCCTGGGAAACTGGTCAGGAAGGAAAGTCCTGGCTTGGGGATCCAATAACAGATGCAACGAATGGCTTTGTTTCCTAATACTGAGCATGGGCACTGCCCTTCTTGTTTGGTTCTAGCTGGTGCCTTTACGTTCTGCTGGGAATGAAAAGCAGTGTGGAAGAGGAAAAACTAAAACACAAACTATTGAAGTATAATGAACATTTTTGTTTTGTATTTGGGAATTAAGAGCGCAGGGTAGTAAAGATCCCAAGGAGGAATTAATGGGATTTGGAGGATTCAAACGAACTAATGAAAATGGCAATGGAACCTGGGTGTGGGAGGTGGTGTGTGGGTCAGGTGTACATCACCAGCAACATTGTAGGTACAAGAAAAATACAGTTAATAAGGGGGAAAATATAAAAAAGAACTGAATTCTTGCAGTCTTTGTTCGTGGGTTGTTTCTGGAGCAAGGTGGTACTGTTGGTAGAGTTAGGAACAGGAATTTATTCAGTGTGGATTTAGCTCCATCATGATGGCATATTCCTGTTTCCAGTATGCACAATAAAAGTTTATCATGTATATTGCAAAACCAGTGCTGGTAGACAGCTACAATCTCTGCAATGGCCCCATAACCTCTACAATATCCATAGATCAGTGCCACAAATCGTTTGGGAGTTGAGCTTTTCTACCATCTCTGAAGATTCTGAATACAGAAGCGGGGAGTCCCATTTGCCCCCCTTCCCCGTCCTCTGCCACAAATTTCCAGAGCCACTCTAGTTTGTCCCCAGCTTTTCTACGGACCCTCGGATGAAAACCAATAGGTCTTGGTGATTTGTCTACCTTAAGTCTTAAGTCATTTCTTTAGTATCATCTCTGAATACTAACCTCCACCAGTCCTCTGCACTCACCTCTACAATTCCCATATCCATCACCTCTGAAAACTGAGATAAAGCACTTATCTCTGATATTCCCTCACTGCAAGCTTGTCGCCTTCATCTTTTAGTGGTCTTGACTGTCCTGTTATTACTGTGCCTATCAGTCTTTTCTTGGCCCTTTTTTCTTTTCGCATCCTCATTTTTTGTAACTTCCATATTCTTGATATTTATCCTGCTTCTCTTATTACCGCAATTTTTCCATGGAACCCCAGCCTTTGATACTTTTTTCTTTTGAAATGTACCTGATCTATACATTTTTCATCTGTTTAATTTTTTCCATTTCTAAGGTTCTATTTGCCAATATTTCCTTCCGTTTAATCTTGGTATGGCCCTTTTTTATTCGCTTTTTTTCCCAGTCACTTGCCTTTATCATTAAATTTTTCCTTTTTTATTCTTAATACTGAACCTAATTATACTTTGGCCACTGTTTCAAAATGTTCTTGCATTCCAACATTCCACCTTTTATGTTGCATACTTCCTTTGCTTCAGTACACGGGACCAGGTGAAGCAATACTTGTTGAAATAGCAATATATCAACTAAGAAAGCAGTCCTAAACACCCTGTGAAAGAAAAACAAGTCTACCTTTTCACCACAGCATTTCCTATTCCAGTCTATTTGGGATAATTAAAATCTAGGGAATTCCATATAGCGTGTTTATACTTGACATGTAGGTGACTGCTTCCAGCAGCTGGCATCCTAAGTCTTGGACTTGTATCATTTAGGATACAGAACTTCTAGGCATGAGCTTCCTCAGCCCATATGTGTGATGCGGAACCAAGCTGAATTTCTAGCATTAAGAGGAAGTTGTGCAGGCTGCATTCCATTTTGCACTGACCTGTTGTGGAGCCCCATGGAGGAAGAGTTAGTCTGGTGGGCATGTCTCTTAAAGTTATGTCATGAGTTCCTGGTATGCAGCAATAGGCTTGAACATCTAGAACGGTGGGGTGACTGCCAATGCAAGCTGTCCACACTGAAAGTGGCTGTCCATCTTAAAGCTGATAGACAGCAAAGGATTGATCTCTCTATGGCCAAGTGCCACATTCGGTAATGCATTTATCCACTGTCCTCAAGGGAATGCAAAACAATCTTATCTATTGGAATGCTGAGCTCTTTCAACCTGTACCATGGGTTTCAGTTTAGTGACTTAAGCCTGTGCCAGGTTTGGCCATTGTCCTTGATGTCAAAAAGGGCCAGCAACCAGTACCAGAGATGGGAAATAACAACAGAAAATGCTGGAAAAACTCAGCAAGTCAGGCAACATCCGTGGAGAGAAATTTGAGTTGACGTTTCGGGTTTGACCCTTCTTCAAAACTGGAGAGAAAAGGAACTAGATCGAAGGCAGGGCTGCGATCGGACAAAAGAATAAAAGAACCAAAAGAAGTAAAAGAGATTAGAAGCTAGACGAGATGGTAATAGGCTGTGATTAGGTGTAAAGTGTACTGGCAGGGCAAAAGATAGCTGCCAGGTGTGAGAGAGAAACAAAAGGAAAGGGGGGGGGGGGGAGGAAAGGAGTGGAAAAATATAAGTGAAAATGAAATAGGGGCCGAGGTTATGATCTGAAATTGTTGAACTCGATATTGAGACCGGAAGGCTGCAGAGTGCCTAATCGGAAGATGAGGTGCTGTTCCTCGAGTTTACGTTGAGCTTCCGTGGAACAGTACAAGAGGCCAAGGACGGTGAGGTCCGAGTGGGAATGGAGCGGTGAATTGAAATGACAGGCGACCGGAAGCTCGGGGTCACCTCATCTTCCGATTAGGCACTCTGCAGCCTTCCGGTCTCAATATCGAGTTCAACAATTTCAGATCATAACCTCGGCCCCTATTTCATTTTCACTTATATTTTTCCACTCCTTTCCTCCCCCCCCCCCCCCCCCCTTTCCTTTTGTTTCTCTCTCACACCTGGCAGCTATCTTTTGCCCTGCCAGTACACTTTACACCTAATCACAGCCTATTACCATCTCGTCTAGCTTCTAATCTCTCTTACTTCTTTTGGTTCTTTTATTCTTTTGTCCGATCGCAGCCCTGCCTTCGATCTAGTTCCTTTTCTCTCCAGTTTTGAAGAAGGGTCAAACCCGAAACGTCAACTCAAATTTCTCTCCACGGATGTTGCCTGACTTGCTGAGTTTTTCCAGCATTTTCTGTTGTTATTTCGGATTTCCAACATCTGCAGTATTTTGCTATCGTACCAGAGATGGGACCTAGTTTGATTCCAGTTAGCATTAAGTATCAGCAATCATCAATCGAGGGGTACAGATGCCATGGTTGTGGCGGAGCTCAGTACCCACATTATTAAAGGTTAACTGGGGTGCTGAGCTCTGGTAGGGTCAGGCAAATGCACAGTAGGCCTTGCCAGCAAGTTCCATACTATCTTAACCCATCAGTTAATGAGAGCTAGCTCCAGCTTTGGACGCTTCTGGTTCAACTATTCTCCCAACCTGAAATCCAATTTGAAAATGTCTTAATTGTGACTGGCATCAAGCAGATATACTTGAAGGATCTATGCACCTGGAATTCCCCAATTTTGCAAAAGAAAACATGAATGCAGACTTTTTCATAAAAAGGTCTAGAACATGAGGCCTTGTTAATTGCAAATCAGTGTCTACAAGCAATCAAAGGGCTGCCTATAATTAGTGTAGTTCATGTTTATAAAGTCCCCACAAACTTAGTTTTTGTAACTTCTCTGATAGACATCCATCTGCAACACACATTTGAAAAGTTGCTCCTCCAGACAAATATCTAACTCCTGCAGGTCTTTGAGAGGGTGCAGAGGATATTTACTAGAATTATAAAAAGGTTTGAGGGACTTCAGTTACATGGAGAGACTAGAAAAGCTGGGATTGTTCTTAGAGCAGAGAAGGTTAAGCGGAGATTTGATAGATGTGTTCAAAGTTATCTGGAGTTTTGATAGAGTAGCTAGGGAGAGACTGTTTCCACTGGCAGGAGGGTCGGTAACCAGAGGACACAGATTTAAGATTGGCAAAAGAATCAGGAGATGAGAATTGTTTTTATGCAGCAAGTTGTTATGGTCTGGAATGAACTACCTGAAAGGGTGGTGAAGGCAGATTCAGTAATAACTTTCTAAAGGGAACTGGAAATAAATATATATGAAAAGGAAGTATTTGTAGGGCTATGAGGAAATAGGGTAGTGAGGCTAATTGGATAGCTCTGTCAAAGAGTCGATGCAGGCACGATGGGCAGAATGGCCTTCTGCTGTATGACTGATAATTCAAATGGTTGGATACATTTTGGAACAGGGGAAAAAGGTCATTTGGCCCAACAAACACACTTCGTTCAGGTCTGTTTATTCTTATTCAATCATAGACTTTCCTCCCATACCACCTATGAATTATCTACTTTAGGGAAAGTTAAATTCCTTCTTTTAAAAAGTGAAACTGAGCATTGCTATTAATATCCCTACATGACTACATCCCTCATTTCTTTTTCCTGACTGAGATCGAACCCTTTCCATTTTAAAGGCATCAATTGACCCTGAATCAATTAACTCTGGGAGTCTATTCCACGTGAAGGAAAAAATAACCGTTCTCAAAGCTTGCAAATTATGCACTTGTGCCCTCAACTCTTGTGCTTATTGTCCAAGCTTGCTTACTTCAACCTCTTCTGTGCTCTTTGTTATTTTGTAGTCCTATATCGTGTCTTCCCTCTGTTTTGTCTTCAGAAAAAATAAATTTAATTGCTTAAACTTTTCTTCATAATTTAGTCCTCTCAGCCCTGGATATCTTAATATAGGATATAAAAAATACCATACTCCAGAACTGGCGTCACCATTTGATCTGTAT
>NC_140993.1:204153310-204202982 GCF_052327205.1 Somniosus microcephalus | reverse complement strand
CCCCCGTCTCCCTCTCTCCTCATTCCCCGCCCCCGTGTCTCCCTCTCTCCTCATTTCCCCCCCCCCGTGTCTCCCTCTCTCCTCATCCCCCCCCCCGTGTCTCCCTCTCTCCTCATTCCCCCCCCCCCGTGTCTCCCTCTCTCCTCATTCCCCCCCCCGTGTCTCCCTCTCTCCTCATTCCCCCCCCCCGTGTCTCCCTCTCTCCTCATCCCCCCCCCCGTCTCCCTCTCTCCTCATTCCCCCGCCCCGTGTCTCCCTCTCTCCTCATTTCCCCCCCACCGTGTCTCCCTCTCTCCTCATCCCCCCCCCCGTGTCTCCCTCTCTCCTCATTCCCCCCCCCCCCCGTGTCTCCCTCTCTCCTCATTCCCCCCCCCCCCGTGTCTCCCTCTCTCCTCATTCCCCCCCCCCGTGTCTCCCTCTCTCCTCATTCCCCCCCCCCCGTGTCTCCCTCTCTCCTCATTCCCCCCCCCGTGTCTCCCTCTCTCCTCATTCCCCCCCCCCGTGTCTCCCTCTCTCCTCATTCCCCCCCCCCCGTGTCTCCCTCTCTCCTCATTCCCCCCCCCGTGTCTCCCTCTCTCCTCATTCCCCCCCCCCGTGTCTCCCTCTCTCCTCATTCCCCCCCCCCGTGTCTCCCTCTCTCCTCATTCCCCCCCCCCCGTGTCTCCCTCTCTCCTCATTCCCCCCCCCCGTGTCTCCCTCTCTCCTCATTCCCCCCCCCCGTGTCTCCCTCTCTCCTCATCCCCCCCCCCGTCTCCCTCTCTCCTCATTCCCCCGCCCCGTGTCTCCCTCTCTCCTCATTTCCCCCCCACCGTGTCTCCCTCTCTCCTCATCCCCCCCCCCCGTGTCTCCCTCTCTCCTGATCCCCCCCCCCCCCCCCCGTGTCTCCCTCTCTCCTCATTCCCCCCCCCCCCGTGTCTCCCTCTCTCCTCATTCCCCCCCCCCGTGTCTCCCTCTCTCCTCATTCCCCCCCCCCGTGTCTCCCTCTCTCCTCATTCCCCCCCCCGTGTCTCCCTCTCTCCTCATTCCCCCCCCCCGTGTCTCCCTCTCTCCTCATTCCCCCCCCCCCCGTGTCTCCCTCTCTCCTCATTCCCCCCCCCGTGTCTCCCTCTCTCCTCATTCCCCCCCCCCGTGTCTCCCTCTCTCCTCATTCCCCCCCCCGTGTCTCCCTCTCTCCTCATTCCCCCCCCCCCCGTGTCTCCCTCTCTCCTCATTCCCCCCCCCGTGTCTCCCTCTCTCCTCATTGCCCCCCCCCCCGTGTCTCCCTCTCTCCTCATTCCCCCCCCCGTGTCTCCCTCTCTCCTCATTCCCCCCCCCCCCCGTGTCTCCCTCTCTCCTCATTCCCCCCCCCGTGTCTCCCTCTCTCCTCATTCCCCCCCCCCCGTGTCTCCCTCTCTCCTCATTCCCCCCCCCGTGTCTCCCTCTCTCCTCATTCCCCCCCCCCCCCCGTGTCTCCCTCTCTCCTCATTCCCCCCCCGTGTCTCCCTCTCTCCTCATTGCCCCCCCCCCGTGTCTCCCTCTCTCCTCATTGCCCCCCCCCCCGTGTCTCCCTCTCTCCTCATTCCCCCCCCCCGTGTCTCCCTCTCTCCTCATTCCCCCCCCCCGTGTCTCCCTCTCTCCTCATTCCCCCCCCCCGTGTCTCCCTCTCTCCTCATTCCCCCCCCCCTTGTCTCCCTCTCTCCTCATTCCCCTCCCCGTGTCTCCCTCTCTCCTCATTCCCCCCCCCCGTGTCTCCCTCTCTCCTCATTCCCCCCCCCGTGTCTCCCTCTCTCCTCATTCCCCCCCCCCGTGTCTCCCTCTCTCCTCATTCCCCCCCCCGTGTCTCCCTCTCTCCTCATTCCCCCCCCCGTGTCTCCCTCTCTCCTCATTCCCCCCCCCCCGTGTCTCCCTCTCCTCATTCCCCCCCCCCGTGTCTCCCTCTCTCCTCATTCCCCCCCCCCGTGTCTCCCTCTCTCCTCATTCCCCCCCCCCGTGTCTCCCTCTCTCCTCATTCCCCCCCCCCCGTCTCCCTCTCTCCTCATTCCCCCGCCCCGTGTCTCCCTCTCTCCTCATTTCCCCCCCCCGTGTCTCCCTCTCTCCTCATCCCCCCCCCGTGTCTCCCTCTCTCCTCATTCCCCCCCCCCGTGTCTCCCTCTCCTCATTCCCCCCCCCCGTGTCTCCCTCTCTCCTCATTCACCCCGCCCCCGTGTCTCCCTCTCTCCTCATTCCCCCCCCCGTGTCTCCCTCTCTCCTCATTCCCCCCCCCGTCTCCCTCTCTCCTCATTCCCCCGCCCCGTGTCTCCCTCTCTCCTCATTTCCCCCCCCCCCGTGTCTCCCTCTCTCCTCATCCCCCCCCGTGTCTCCCTCTCTCCTCATCCCCCCCCCGTGTCTCCCTCTCTCCTCATTCCCCCCCCCCCGTGTCTCCCTCTCTCCTCATCCCCCCCCCGTGTCTCCCTCTCTCCTCATTCCCCCCCCCCGTGTCTCCCTCTCTCCTCATTCCCCCCCCCCGTGTCTCCCTCTCTCCTCATTCCCCCCCCCCCCGTGTCTCCCTCTCTCCTCATCCCCCCCCCGTCTCCCTCTCTCCTCATTCCCCCGCCCCGTGTCTCCCTCTCTCCTCATTTCCCCCCCCCCGTGTCTCCCTCTCTCCTCATCCCCCCCCCGTGTCTCCCTCTCTCCTCATCCCCCCCCCGTGTCTCCCTCTCTCCTCATCCCCCCCCCGTGTCTCCCTCTCTCCTCATTCCCCCCCCCCCGTGTCTCCCTCTCTCCTCATCCCCCCCCCGTGTCTCCCTCTCTCCTCATTCCCCCCCCCCCGTGTCTCCCTCTCTCCTCATTCCCCCCCCCCGTGTCTCCCTCTCTCCTCATTCCCCCCCCCCCGTGTCTCCCTCTCTCCTCATCCCCCCCCCGTCTCCCTCTCTCCTCATTCCCCCGCCCCGTGTCTCCCTCTCTCCTCATTTCCCCCCCCCCGTGTCTCCCTCTCTCCTCATCCCCCCCCGTGTCTCCCTCTCTCCTCATCCCCCCCCCCCCCCCCCTCCTCATCCCCCCCCCCCCCCGTGTCTCCCTCTCTCCTCATTCCCCCCCCCCGTGTCTCCCTCTCTCCTCATTCCCCCCCCCCCGTCTCCCTCTCTCCTCATTCCCCCCCCCCGTGTCTCCCTCTCTCCTCATTCCCCCCCCGTGTCTCCCTCTCTCCTCATTTCCCCCCCCGTGTCTCCCTCTCTCCTCATTCCCCCCCCCCCGTGTCTCCCTCTCTCCTCATTCCCCCCCCCCCGTGTCTCCCTCTCTCCTCATTCCCCCCCGTGTCTCCCTCTCTCCTCATTCCCCCCCGTCTCCCTCTCTCCTCATTCCCCCCCCCGTCTCCCTCTCTCCTCATTCCCCCCCCCCGTCTCCCTCTCTCCTCATTCCCCCCCCCCGTCTCCCTCTCTCCTCATTCCCCCCCCCCGTCTCCCTCTCTCCTCATTCCCCCCCCCGTCTCCCTCTCTCCTCATTCCCCCCCCCCCGTCTCCCTCTCTCCTCATTCCCCCCCCCCGTCTCCCTCTCTCCTCATTCCCCCCCCCCCGTCTCCCTCTCTCCTCATTCCCCCCCCCGTCTCCCTCTCTCCTCATTCCCCCCCCCCCGTCTCCCTCTCTCCTCATTCCCCCCCCCCCCGTGTCTCCCTCTCTCCTCATTCCCCCCCCCGTGTCTCCCTCTCTCCTCATTCCCCCCCCCCCCCGTGTCTCCCTCTCTCCTCATTCCCCCCCCGTGTCTCCCTCTCTCCTCATTCCCCCCCCCGTGTCTCCCTCTCTCCTAATTCCCCCCCCCCCCGTCTCCCTCTCTCCTCATTCCCCCCCCCCCCGTGTCTCCCTCTCTCCTCATTCCCCCCCCCCCGTGTCTCCCTCTCTCCTCATTCCCCCCCCCCCCGTGTCTCCCTCTCTCCTCATTCCCCCCCCGTGTCTCCCTCTCTCCTCATTCCCCCCCCCGTGTCTCCCTCTCTCCTCATTCCCCCCCCCCGTGTCTCCCTCTCTCCTCATTCCCCCCCCCCGTGTCTCCCTCTCTCCTCATTCCCCCCCCCCCGTGTCTCCCTCTCTCCTCATTCCCCCCCCCCCGTGTCTCCCTCTCTCCTCATTCCCCCCCCGTGTCTCCCTCTCTCCTCATTTCCCCCCCCGTGTCTCCCTCTCTCCTCATTCCCCCCCCCCCGTGTCTCCCTCTCTCCTCATTCCCCCCCCCCGTGTCTCCCTCTCTCCTCATTCTCCCCCCCCCCGTGTCTCCCTCTCTCCTCATTCCCCCCCCCCCGTGTCTCCCTCTCCCCTCATTCCCCCCCGTGTCTCCCTCTCTCCTCATTCCCCCCCGTGTCTCCCTCTCTCCTCATTCCCCCCCGTCTCCCTCTCTCCTCATTCCCCCCCCCGTCTCCCTCTCTCCTCATTTCCCCCCCCCCGTCTCCCTCTCTCCTCATTCCCCCCCCCCGTCTCCCTCTCTCCTCATTCCCCCCCCCGTCTCCCTCTCTCCTCATTCCCCCCCCCCCGTCTCCCTCTCTCCTCATTCCCCCCCCCCCCGTCTCCCTCTCTCCTCATTCCCCCCCCCCCCCGTCTCCCTCTCTCCTCATTCCCCCCCCCCGTCTCCCTCTCTCCTCATTCCCCCCCCCCCGTCTCCCTCTCTCCTCATTCCCCCCCCCCCCCGTGTCTCCCTCTCTCCTCATTCCCCCCCCCGTCTCCCTCTCTCCTCATTCCCCCCCCCCCCCGTGTCTCCCTCTCTCCTCATTCCCCCCCCCCCGTGTCTCCCTCTCTCCTCATTCCCCCCCCCCCCGTGTCTCCCTCTCTCCTCATTCCCCCCCCCCCGTGTCTCCCTCTCTCCTCATTCCCCCCCCGTGTCTCTCTCTCTCCTCGTTCCCCCCCCCGTGTCTCCCTCTCTCCTTCCCCCCCCCCCGTGTCTCCCTCTCTCCTTCCCCCCCCCCCGTGTCTCCCTCTCTCCTCATCTACCCCACAGTCAGTCTCAGTCTCAGTCTCTCTCTCCGGTTACCTTTCCAGATCCAGGGTCTGCGGCCTGTTCGCTGTCTCCCGCTCGGTGAGGCCTTTACACCGGAAGTGGGTCTGTCGTTTGCGACGTCCCATCCGCAGCCGGCCGCCATGTTGGTGAGGGCGTTGGGCATGCGCAGTATCCGCGTCGGTGCAGCCTGGCAACGAGGCGCTGGAGGAGGTTTGGGGGAGTGGGGCACTGAGAGAGGGGTGGAGGGAAGGAGAGTACCCTCAGGGGGAAATGAAGAGGAATAAAAGGGAAGGGTGGTTGAAATGAGAAGAGCATGGGAGGATCACAGAATGATACAGCACAAAAGGAGTCCATACGGCCCTTCGTGCTTGTGCCTGAGGGGAGGGATGATGATATGAGGGACAGCACAATGAGAGGGAAGGGGGTTGGGGAGGACTGAGGGGAGACGTTCAGAGATGAGATGAGAGGGGAGCTGGATGGGGGAATGAGGAGAGGAAGATGGGAGGAATTGAGAGAGAATCAAGAAGTGAAGGGAGAGGTAGGAATGAAGGGAGAGGTAGGAATGATGGAAGAAGAATGAGGGAAGGTGATGAGAAGGGAAAGGAGATGAGAGGGGAGGGTGGATAAGTGAAGGGGTGAGGCTGGGGGAATGAGGGGAGGGAAATTGGAGGGTGGATGAGAGGAGAGGAATGAAAGGAAGGGGAAGATAGATTGGGAAGAGTGGAAGGGGTATGAGATGGGAGGGGAAAGGTCAAAGATGGGAGGGAATGAGAAGGGAGGAAGAAGAGAGGCAGGTAATGGGAGGGAAGTGAATGAAAAGCAAGAGGGGGGAATGAGGAGGAGAAAGAAATGGGGGAATGACACAGATGGGGTAATGGACCTCTGCACAGATGTATTGATATGGCAGCTAAGGATGGCATGCTGTTATAAATTGGCATCTCTGTGCTTTTGGAAAGTAGGTAAACAGTTGCTAGAATGTTGTGCATTTTTCCTCTGATGCTTCAGCATGCTTACAACAAAGTGCTGTTAAAATGCTTTGTGAGGCACAATTGTAAGAGTAAGCAGAGTGACTGCACTTTCAGATCAGCAAATTCCTAGCTCACCTGCTCCCAGGGTCACTACAAGTGAGCACTGAGTTTTTCAGCCACCGCCTTCCTTCAGCTATGCTGGGCCTGCTCTTTGCTGGATGGTGGTCCTTATCTCCAAAAAGAACCACTCTTCCCTGCAATTTCTCTAAAGCTGCCCCATTAAATTGAGCATGTGCACTTCTTGCAGCCATATCTTCCTCTTTTCTAAATCAGGACATCTTTAGTCAAGGTGTCAGCCTTGGTTCAGTGGTAGTACTCTTACTTCTGAGTCAGAAGGTTGTGGGTTCAAGTCCCACTCCAGACATTTGACCACATAATCTAGGCTGACCCCTAAGTGCAGTACTGAGGGAGTGCTGCACTGTCGAAGGTGTCTTCTTTCGGATGAGATGCTAAACTGAAGCCCCGCCTGCCTTCTCAGGTGGACATAAATGACCTCATGGCACTATTCGAAGAGTAGGGGAGTTCTCTCAGTGTCCTGGCCTCAATATTTATCCCTCAACCAACATCACTAAAACTGATTATTTGGTCATTATCTCATTGCTGTTTGTGGCAGCTTGCTGCGTGCAAATTGACTACCGTGTTTCCTACATTACAACAGTGACTACACTTCAAAAGTACTTAATTGGCTGTAAAGCACTTTGGGACGTCCTGAGGCTGTGAAAGGCGCTATAGAAATTCAAGTTCTTTCTTTGTTAAAGACTTCAAAGCACCAGAAGCACTGCAATCTTGTAAATAGGCAGACCTTACATTATAGTGTGAGTTCACCTTATAGCACTGCCTGTACAGGCAGCATCCAAGGAGCAGCTGTCCCACTGCCACTACATCGGGCCGCACTATCTGTTCCATGAAGATGTGTTAATGACCAGCGACTGACTCAAAGCTCTCAACCTTGAGCACTGAAGCAGTCGCTTTCAGTTTCTGAAGTGCTTTGGAAGATTGTAACCATTCCACTAAAACCAGCAGGTGTCACTTTGCAACTTGTATTTGCTGTAGAATAAAGAGGCACTAGTATTTGAACAACATTCTTGCAATAGAAAAAGTTCTGAACTTAGACAATTTATGTTTGGGAGCTCCTTGCATGGCTTTGCACTGAAAACCAAGATGATAAAACAAAAACGCATTTCAAACTCTCCAGCAGTATCACTCCCTGTAAAGTTTGACTTTAGTGATGGCTGGACTGTTCTGTAACACTGCAAGTCAATCCAGAAAACTTGAAAACAGCCCTGAATATTGGCCTATGACCAAGACCAGAGCTTTACAGTAACTGAATCAGTTAAATTCAATTTTTATTATATGGGATACCAGGATTTTTAACGGTGATTTGGAGATCATGTTTTATCTGTAGTCAGTTTTCCTATAAAAACTCAAGCCCAAAGGCCTTGCCTAAGATATGTAAAAATAAGTAGTTCCACTGAGAGTGTAGTGGGATGTGAGCTTGACTGAACTTAAGCTGCAGTTATACCCAACATTTGTATTGCAGGATAAACGGAAATGCAAAAAGTTTTTTTTGGCTGTGTTGGATTTACACATTTCCTACATTCAATTCATTAAATATATTCAAGAAGGAGATAGATATATTTCTTAAGGCTAAAGGGATCAAGGGATATGGGGAGAAAGCAGGGACAGGGTACTGAGTTTGGATGATCAGCCATGCTCTCATTGAATGGCGGAGCAGGCTCGAGGGGCCGAATGGCCTACTCCTGCTGCTATCTTCTATGTTTCTATCACAACAGTGACTACACTTCAAAAGTACTTAATTGGCTGTAAAGCACTTTGGGATGTCCTGAGGTTGTGAAAGGCGCTATATAAATGCAAGTCTTTCTTTCTGAATGGGACGTGAGCACTGAAGAGAAGAGATATATTTCTGGGGAAGAGAAAGTTTGGGGAATGTAAGCCTCCCAAGGAAATGTATTTTTTTTTTACATTCCAGCATTTTGAGGTCTATTATAATTCTACATGTGCAGCCAAAAATAATTATTTTAGAAAGGCTACAGATAAGTTAAATATTAAAATGAAGTTATTATTTCAAGTTACAATTTACTCGATGTTTGTACCGTCAGCAGGTATAGTTGAGTATAACATAGCAGGCCTTCAGGAGTGCACTTCACCCCTTCTCAGGGGGGTCCTGAAGCACTG
The DNA here is from genome assembly GCF_052327205.1 of Somniosus microcephalus. Lineage (NCBI taxonomy): Eukaryota > Metazoa > Chordata > Chondrichthyes > Squaliformes > Somniosidae > Somniosus > Somniosus microcephalus. Next base: position 204,194,826 of record NC_140993.1, on the reverse strand, counting down.
TGTCAAGGCTGAAGCGGCATCCACCAGAGCTCCCAGGCACTGATATGAATCAGTAATTGGGACAGATGCCCTTATATCTTCCAATGAATACCTTTGAGATCTCCTCTTGAGTCGTTAATACTGGAATACAGTACTTGGGCACCCAATATAATGTTGCTCTGACTAGCTCATAGTCAAGATAGTGAGTAGCGCATACTAGATCTCCAGTGAGTCAGCTAACAATTGTGAAAAGAGGCAGCACAGCTCTTTCAGAAAGACCACTGCATAGGCGTCCCTTAGATCCAGCTCGTCACTGAGACGACATAAAATAGGATGGATGATGGTGGACATCCTAGGTTCACTCCTCTTTCAAGCGAGATAAGTTCAGTGAGTTCCCACCTACCCTTATGCAGATCTTAGAGCTGGAATACACACCATGGCTAAAATACAAGATTTGGCCATGTAATCTCAAAGCTTCTTTGCAAAAGGGCTGCGTGACACATGAGGGTAAACGTTTTTTTTAGACCGGTTAAAACAATGGAAGTGGGTTTTCTCACGCTCAGCAATCTTGTGTAAAGCTACATGCCTTAACCATTCTTCAGGAGATCAAAATGCCACCAACGCATTTTCTACACAACCTAAAGAACCACCTTACTAGCCACTCATATATCAGCGAGATTCCTCGGTAGCTTTTGGTCTCACCTTAGGACATTTTTTCTACATTAAAGGCTCTGCATAAATACAAGTTGTTGTTTCATTGCTCTTTATAGGGGTTTCAGTTGCCTTTTCTAGGGGTTTCAATGTTTCTTTAAAGGTAAAACCTGCAAAACAGAATGATGTTTTTCTGATACATTTTAATGTGGTGGCCTGTGCAATAGTTGTATTCCACAAACACAGTGTAGAGCTTTGTTAGAAGCAAGTCAATACCAACATTGACAATAAAACAATACAATGACGCAGCCAAGAACCTAAAATAACAGAGCTATACAGGAACCTGCACAATATCGGAGCACTCAAGGATCAATACAGTAAAGAGGCTCCAAACAATTGAGAACACTGCCAGAATAAATATAATGTTGAGCTAGCTAGAAAGCAAAGGCCCTGCATTTATAAAGCACCTTACCACATCTTCAGGATCTCTCACTGCACTTTACCTCATGAATTACTTTTGAAGCACAATCACGATTACAACAAAGTGCCCACAAACAGGAAATGATTTGAGGGACCAATTAATCTGCTTTTTGGTCATGTTGGTTGAGGGAGGAATTGAAAGACTATTCCACTACATGTTAAATCTGTATTGGATATGTATTTTGTGAAATTACCTTTGTATTAACCAAAAATGGACGTGGTGACTACTAACAGTTTGTAAGCACTTGTTATAACCTGACACCTGCACCTTGATTCATTGTACCACATGTATTTTTGATATGTAACGTTTACAGTTCTTTATATGATCACCTTTTTCATATTAATCAAACAAGTATACAGTAGTCATAAAGCCTAGAATTTGTCAAGCTTTGCAAAACTGAGAAAAAGAAGCATTCTGCCTTCACGCAATTAACACAGTGTGAGAATCAATTAACTGGTCTTGGGACTAGATAAGACACGGGGGGAAAATTCGGTTGGTTAGCGCCTCCCGTTAGCACCTTGGGGGGGGGGGTGCTAGGAACTTAGTGCCCAAGCGCGGCAATTTTAGCGCCGCTCGTGAAATTGACCAGTCGTTTTGCGGCGGCGCTAAACACTATGGCCACAATCTCCTGCGCCCGCAGATCATGACGTCAGTTAAGTGTGCAACGCCCCGGTAGCGCCCCAGACCGGATATTGAGTCGCGCCCCCTGCCTTAATGCCTGCCGCTAGGAATGACAGGTAGAAGGGAACGTTTTCAAGTCGGGAAGGGGCTGGGGGAGCACTATTTAAAGGTGGGTGCTTCCTGTCTTTTGTCAGCAACATTTTTGGTTTTACCGCTGTCCTAAGGAGTTGTGACCTTCAGCACCACTTTTGAGGTCCTAAGCACTGAGCTCTTTCCCTGGGCCTATCCATTAGTGCTTACAACACAATTGCTTTTGAGGTCTCGCCAGGCTGAGATTCAAGGCTGCAATGAGCAGGGAGTGGACGGCGTCAGTCTGTCTGGCTTCCATGGTAATTGGCATCGCCTGAGCTTCGGTAGCGTTCTGAGGTAGCGCCTCGCTCCCTGATGTTTGCGCCTTAAGAGAGGTGTGTAGCGCCTGATTTAGCGCTCAAATCACCTCCAGGGGCGATAGAGGCGAATTTTGCAGCCGGAGGTGATAATTAGCGCCGGGCGCTAACCTTTGCGCCCAGCCGATATTAGCGCCCCAAAATGAGCAATACTGAATTTTTCCCCCATTGTCTTTACAATAGGGTTTTAGAATTACTAGGCCTGGGACCAGACAATGTCTGTAAAATAGGAGATAACAGGTCCTGAAGTTGCCTTGAGAAAAAGCAAGAGCCAGATAAGATGGAGGAACAGTCCTCTTCCTCTATTGTAGGCCATAAAGGTATGACATCTTGAGGACCAGTCAATCACCCCTTGTCCATCAAAGGTAGGGATGGGGAGTGGGCTGACTCTTCTTTCCTTTGACTGAAAGAAACTCGATGCCCTATTGGCCACCACACCTTTTGGAAAGACCCCGATAGGGTAGATACCTGTGTCAATATTGACTCCTGTAACAACCCTCAAAAGTGGCATAAAAGGGGGACCACTTTCAAGAGTTAGGCTGTAGAGCACCAGGAGCAAGTGCTAACCTTGGAGAGGAACCAGGCAGCAGTGGCCCACGAGAGGAGGATCCGGATCCGAACAGAGGTCATCCCAGGCGGGTGTAGACAAGAAAAGGGCCAACGAGCAGAGGATACCCCAGGCGGAATGAGGTGAAAGAGACCCCAGGTGGGGTGGGAACTTCCTTCAAGACTCCTATCAAGAAGGCATGAACTCTACCCAGGACAGCACGGGCGATATAATTCTCATTCTGTACTGTAAACTACTGCTAAGGCACCGAAAAGTGCTGACCTTTGTGTAATGCCTAATAAAATACCATTATACCATATTGGAGTCACGTCGAACAATTGGGAAAGGGTGCAAAAACCCTGACAGAATGTTGACTGGGATCTTCTGCCCTCTGCCAATTTCTGGATGGGCAGGGGTGAAGAATTGGATTAGACACACTGTATGGCCTATGGGTTTTTTGCTGCTGTCCAACAATATGGATGCACATATAGGGACAGGCTTATCATGATCATAGAATGATGCAGCACAGAAGGCGGCCATTCAGCCCATCGTGCCTGTGCCAGTTCCAATTAGTCAAACTCCCCTGCTCTTTCCCAATAGCCCTGCAATATTTTCCTTTTCAATTTTCTTTTGAATGTTTCTCGTAAATCTGCTTCCACCACTCTTTCAGGAATTACATTCTAGATCATTTTAACTCCCTGCATTAAAAAATTATCTTCATCACCTTTCTGATTCTTTTCACAGAATCACAGAATCTACAGTGCAGATAGAGGCCATTTCGGCCCATCGAGCCTGCACCGACACATATCCCACCCTATCCCCGTAACCCCATGTATTTAATCCCCTAACACTAAGGGTCAATTTATAATAGCCAAATCAACCTAACCTGCACATCTTTGGACTGTGGGAGGAAACCGGAGCACCCGGAGGAAACCCACGCAAACACGGGGAGAATGTGCAAACTCCACACAGACAGTCGCCCGAGGCCAAATTTGAACTCAGGTCCCTGGCGCTGTGAGGCAACAGTGCTAACCACTATGCCACCGTGCTTTTATATGATAACATGCGAATAATGGGAATATGTTATCTGACATATTTTCCATGATTTATGTCATTGTAATGCTGGAAGCATGTTATGCCTCTTGGTGCCTGATGTTAAAACATAGATTGCCGTAAAGTCTATGCAATTGATCACTGGTGTCAAATTCAAGACATGTTTCTTTAAAATTTCAAATGTATATTGTAATGTATATACCTTTATAAGGGGGGAACGATCTTTTACAGCTCATGTATACTGCAGTACCGGCAGTGACCACACCTGTATATAGCACTGAGTAGTAATCTGTACAGATCAGTTCCAGTGTGAGCCACGTTGAGTAAACACCTGTTGTACCGTTCTCCTGCAGTCTGTGTCTTATTATACACGGACACAACATTGGCGACAAGGCAAGTTCGAACCTACCTGCAACTCTGCATCACCTCCCAGGGATTCGTTCCTGGAGATCAGTGGATTGGAGGTCAAGGCCAGAGACTCGGGCGTCGACCACGGGCAACCGCCCAGTCATCCAGCAGAGACTCGAGAATTGCGGGGGAGGCTGTCGAGAGCCAGGCTTGGCTTTCCAGTCGAGGTGGTCCAGCGAAACGGGCTGGCAACAGGTAGTGCGCAGACCCTTCCCAGACAGTGGCGGGCTAGAGCCCGACTGAGCGGCACAGCAAAGGGCCGAGCAGCGTCGACGGGGGAGAGAGAGAGAGCGCAGAGCGCACAGGGTGCAGCCGGTGTTCAGGGGCCGAGCAGCGTCAAAAAGAGGGGTTACATAAGTCCCCAGAGAAGATTGAGGCAGTAGTCAAGGCTCCAGCACCGGAAAATGTATCACAACTGAGGTCGTTCCTCGGGCTGGTAAACTACTACCATAAGTTCTTGCCAAATTTGTCTACAATACTACACCCACTGAACACCCTACTGCAAACTGGGGTGCCATGGAAGTGGAGTGATGAATGTAGACGAGCTTTCCAGAAGAGCAAAACACTAATCACATTGAAAGAGGTATTGGCCCATTACAACCCAGCATCACCAATTCAGTTGGCATGTGATGCGTCACCCTACGACATTGGAGCGGTGCTGTCGCACAAATTCTCGGACGGCTCAGAGAGGCCAATAGCCCTTGCGTCACGATCACTAACCTCAGTCGAGCGTAACTATGCCCAGATTGACAGGGAGGCCCTCAGCCTAGTGTGGGGAGTGAAAAAGTTCAATCACTATCTGCACGGGCAGAAATTCACCTTGCTGACTGATCACCAGCCTCTTGTCTCCATTTTTAATCCGAAGAAGGGCGTTCCGGTGATGACTGCGCAACGACTACAAAGATGGTCACTTTTTCTAGGGGCGCACCACTATGAGATTGAATATAAGGGCACGAAACAGCATGGAAATGCTGATGGGCTATCTTGCCTGCCACTGCCTACTGCGGAGGAAGCACCAGCAGTGGATCCTGTCGAAATATTCCATTCGACTATAGTTGAATACCTACCGGTAACTAACGCCCGTATCGAAAAGGAAACCCGAAATGACCCGACACTGTCTCGGGTATATATGTAGCCAAGTGGGGAAAATGCAGTGAATATTTAAGTCCACTAGATGGCGCGGTTCATTTTCCCCTTTAGTAATTTGAACAAGGAGAAAAGGATTATGGGTAGGACCATGTGATGCCAAAGGAACCTCCCCTTTCTTCACAGCCTCCATTTTCTACATCCAGCGTGAGAGATTGCTCTGAGGAGAGCTGGGGTGAATATGACTTTTGAAATGAACTTATTCTGTGTAAAGTACAACTAAAACAGTATTTAATGCAGCCCAGACATAGTTTTAAAGCGATATTGTTTCCCAAATCACTCGATACCACGGGGATGCTTGCAGATTGTCCCACCATGTGCTGGTGTTAACACTTGCTAAAATTGTTGTTGAGTCCTTGGGGGCTACATTGCGAACGAGTTTAATATTCTGTGTTTTCTTGTAAGATGTAACAAGTGATAACGGGACATAAGAATGTATTGTACTATTGGTTTTGTTTTGTATAATGATTGTTAGCTAACTAACTAACTGCACCTGTGGTTTGCCTTGTGTTCTGTTCTACAGCAAGCCACTGCCGTATTTTATCGACTGTGTTTTCTTGTATTTGCCATATTTCCGTCTTTTCCGTATTTTATACAATTAAATGTGGTTTTATGTATTTACAACTACATCCTAAGCCTAGAACCCAAGTTATTAATTCAGAATAAAAAACCCCAGAGAAAAGAAAGCTCTGTGTCCTGTGCTGCTCCATTTCGCCAGGCTACACATGATTTGACGGTGAAGGGATGGCCAGCACATGGCGACTCACTGTTGCCAGCATTCTCGACAAGGAGAGAACAGCTGTCAGTGTGCCGGGGGACCTTGATGTGTGGATCCCGAGTGGTAATTCCACCCAAGTTAAGGGATAGAGTGCTCAATGAGCTTCACGAGGGTCACCTGGGAGGGGTAAAAATGAAAAGCCTAGCCAGGGCTTATGTGTGGTGGCCGGGAATCGATAAACAAATCAAGGACCTGACCAAGAGCTGCTCAGGATGCCAGAAAGTCCAAAATGCACCACCACAGGCCCCTCTACACCCATGGGAGTGGCCCTCATCTCCATGGCAACGGGTGCATATTGATTTTGCTGGTCCATTCATGGACTCAATGTTTTTAATAGCCGTGGATGCGCACTCGAAATGGCCTGAGGTCATCAAAATGTCCTCCACCACCACGGAGAATACTATTGCAGTCCTACGGACCATTTTTGCCAGGAATAGCTTGCCAGAACAGATTTGCTCCGACAACAGACCACAGTTTGTGTCCGAAGAGTTCCGGAGGTTCTTGAAAAAGAATGGGGTAAGGCATTACACATCCGCCCCGTATCATCCAGCCACAAATGGATTGGCTGAGAGGTTCATACAAATGTTTAAGAAGGCAATAAAGGCTATGTACAATGACAACATTCCGCTGCAGCACAAGGTGGACAATTTCCTGTTCGCCTACCGGAATGCGACACATGCAGTCACCAACCAGGCCCCAGCCATGATGTTCTTTAACCGAAGGTTAAGATCTCGCCTGGATTTGCTCAGACCAAACATACGAAGAGATGTTGAGAGTAAGCAATTCCAGCACATCCATGAGAAGCCAACAAGGAGCTTCAATGTAGGGCACCAGTCTTGGCCCGCGACTACTGAACAGAAAAATGGCAGTCAGGAACGATATGCACACGGCAGGGCCCACTAATGTACACAGTGGACGTTGGGGAGAGCATCGTGAGATGCCATGCTGACCAGATCCTAGAGTCACAGGAACAAGTCAACCCCATGCCTCGCCCATACGTACCTGGCGATGAACCCGACGTACAGGTCGCATCTACCCCAGAAACAGTAGCATCGGAAGCTGATGAACCAACCGATGACAGGGGGCCAGAATCGCCTCCGCACCAAGAGCAAGACACTCGGGAAAGGCATTATCCAGAAAGGATCAGGAAGCCTCCCCAAAGACTGAATATATAAATAGACTATTTTCAGCTAATGTTGCATGTTAAAAGTGTTAATTGTAATTAGTTTGATATTTAATTGTTAAATGAGTGTTATGGTACTGTTAATCTAAAAGGGGAGGAATTGTAATGTATATACCTTTAAGTGGGGAACTATCTTTTACAGCTCATGTATACTGCAGTACCGGCAGTGACCACACCTGTATATAGCACTGAGTAGTAATCTGTACAGATCAGTTCCAGTGTGAGCCACGTTGAGTAAACACCTGTTGTACCGTTCTCCGCAGTCTGTGTCTTATTATACACAGACACAACATATATCAGCAGTGGTATTTTATTAGGCATTACACAAAGGTCAGCAAAGGCTGCCAACAACACCGCACTGTGATATGTAGCTGAGGCCTGCCACAGCCATTCTCCTCCAAATATGCGAATGAACCTGAAGCCAGAAAATCTGTCGCAGTCAGGGATATATCTTTGTGGTGGGCAAGGTTCCACCACATGGAAGGTATGCCCTAATTGTGCTGAAGCCAAAAATGGATGTCACTTTACTACCCCCATCTAATATTTTTTTATTTGTTCCTGGGATGTGGGTGATGCTGGCAAGGCCACATTTAGTGTCTATCTCTAGTCGTCCTTCAACCACTGCAGTCCTTGTGGCAATGATGCTTCTGCAATGGTGTTAGGTAGGGAATTCCAGGATATTGACCCAGTGACGATGAAGGAACAACAACATGTGTCCAAATCAGGATGTGTGCGACTTGATGGGGAACTTGGAGATGATGATATTCCCATGACCTTGTTGCTCTTGGTGGTAGAGGTCACAGGAGAAGGAGGTGCTGTTGAAGTAACCTTAGTGAGTTGCTGCAGTGCATCTTATAGACAGTACATATAGCAGCCAAAGTGGACCAGTGACGGAGGGGATGGATACTGAGTTTAGGGGTGCCAGTCAAGCAAACTATTCTGTCGTGTCGTGACTTCACTCATCAGGCGAGTGTGCGTATTCCATCACACTCCTGATTTGAACCTTATAGATGAGCGCCTGCGTTATGCGCCATATTGATAAAGGTGGCATAACAGGTGTCACCCGACATTTTTTGGTTCTTAATGCAGCCTAACTAATCATCTTTAAAGGGATCATTGGAGGCCACCACCAAAAAGGTAAGTAAAATTACTTTAAACTTAGCGTGCTCCTCCCGGCTCCACAGCACTCCTGAAGGCTACTGCTGGCCCCTGATGGCCTTCCCCTCCCATTCTCCTTCCTCTGCTTTCAGGACCTGCCTGCATTGTCGTCACACCGGCAAGCTGCCTCTAGATGCCTGATTGCTGCCCACAACTCAGCGCCAATATGTTAGTTGAGCCTCGGGCCTCTGACTCCTGGCACGCACTCCCAATGCACTGCCTGTTTCAGGCTCAAAAATGGACCTGGAGCAATTTCTAACCCTTGGACAAAATCATAAGCACACCAGCACCTATGCTATCTGGTCTGGTAATTTTCCTGTGATAAGGATTTTAAAGGAGATGGTTAGCATTCGTGTGTCTGATCTTCATCTGATTGGGATGTTACATGTTTAGCAATGAACCATTGTAGGGGGTGGCAGGTGGCGCGTGCGCCCAGTCAGTTATGCCACTGACTGCCTGTGAGCGGTTCGAATCGCTCCCACACCCCTGGGTTCTAGACACTGGACTTAGGTACAGGCAGCGATACAGAAACTCGAGTAGACAAGTGGTTTGATGTAAGAAAACCAAGATTTTATTAAAACAGAAAATTAAACAGTCTTATGAGAAGTCACTAGTATAAAATACAGCCAAATACAATAACTATATACTTATACAGGGAATGGGGAACACACAGCACATCGAGGGAAAACAACTACATTAACAATCCCCTTATCCTTATCCCACCCCTATACCTAACTAGTTTAAGCTATGAGGGGCCAGAATTCATGCTCACCAATCCAAAGCAAAGCCAGCTGTTTTAACGGATGCGGATTTTGAGGTTTGGTCTTCTGTCCTTTTAGGTACCCCATCGCCACGTGGTCTCAGGGCGCGGTGCTGCTGTTGCGACACACCTTTCTTCTCAGCTACCGTCGTCGTCTCGTCGCGATGGGTTCTCTTCTTCTCCCTCGGGCGGTCGGCGGCGGTAACGTTGTGCCTATAGGGCGGTTGGCAGTCTTTACTGCTTAGATTTTCCTACCCAAGCATCAAACGCCAGTATATTCATTGTGGCGTGGACACCTGCGTTTATTCGCAGCGTTCAACAAGATTTTTGCCTCCCCAAGCGCCAGCTTATAACTAGGCGCTTGGCCTTTATCGATACATTTTTCGCTGCCCTGCTCTTATCGAGTTGTTACCTTCTTCTTCGTCTCTATTCATCTCTATTCGTTCGCCTCATTTCCTCTGCCCTCTCTCGTGGCTCGGGTGTCCTGGGTGACTTTGGACTTGGGTCTCGTTCCCCTCCCCTGCACTTGGTATGGATGTCCTTGACTGTTGAAAATTAACTGCGGGGGAGAGAACCCGCCACAAGGCCAGGGCACGGGTACAGGTGGCGGCAGCCCAAGGCCCGACAAGAGATCAGAGTCCAGAGAGCAGAGAGCGATTGCTACTGGGGGCCTACAGTTACACTCCTTTTGAATGACCTTTATCTGCGTGCCAAATCAGGTTAGTTCATTGTTTCAATTTTGGCGGGCTGTTTTAAATGATTATAGCAATCTAAGTTAACTGGATTTAGATGGCCGTTTATCGCACCTAATGGCCTGATGTCCGGGCTGTATTGTCATGAATGCATTCTAATCGACGTGTCCAGCCTTGATGGCTCCCATAAGCTGTTTCCGATTATTTATGCGGACAACCTAATGGCCTCATGTATAGGCCTAACTGGTTTTGATTTGTCTACGATCTGGCATAATGCATATTCAGTGTATCTGTCTGGTTTTCAAATCACAAAGTCCTTTTTCACAGAAACTGCATTTTAAGTTTCGATTTCCCAAAGCTGCTTGTGCTGCCACAGAGTCCAAGCTTTTTAAAATCTTGCAGGCTTTTGGTCACGAGGTGCGGATGCCATCTTTTGGGTACCCTTTTTAAAATGTCCATGCAGGGTCCCTTTTATTAATAACCTTGGGGGAACTTGGGAATTTTGCGAATCTTACACTCCCCTTGTGATATTAAACTTGCTTGAAGTATCATCCTTACAAGGTGAGCAAAATTTTCTGACCCTCCATAGTCAACCTTCCCCTGTAATTACCTATCTAATATACCCACGACACATGCACTTCCCATTCCGCGAAAATGTAGTGTACATAAGCATATCCAGAATAATTACAGTCTTTTACACACATCCAAGCATGGAGGGGGTCCAACTCCCCTGCACCACTTGGTACATATACATCTTTATTAACAACACGTCGTGAAAATCTTTATTAAAAACAACAAACACACAAAAAAACAACAATCTTTAATCAAAAATACAAGGAAAAGAAACTCAAACAGGCGTATCTCCCTCCACCTTCACATAATGTTCCATCCAGATTCTCTGGTTTCGGAATTCTAATATCTGACCTTTTCCCTTACATTGAATGTATACTAGATACAACACTATCCCTAACTGGCAAACCACGAGAATGTGGGAAGCCAGTCTGATGCACGAAGGGACCTCTATGTTATTGAAAATGTCCCACCAGGGTGGAATCACCATATCCAATATCTTAGCCCCTATCTCTACTGTTTTCTGCTCTAGAGTGTAAAAATGTTTCTGCGAAACTATAACAGCTTTGAGTATTTTGGTAAGGTGTTCTGGGAGAGGGGGAATTTCGTAGCCAAAATGCGCTACGTACTTCTGCAAATTCGTAAAATTCTCCTTCACAGTGAGGGTTCAGGAATGGGGACAATTCGTTCCTGGGCCACTTGAACTTCTGCCTCGGGTTTAAAACAGAAACTGCTGTCACTAACCGGACACCAGCTATGCTGTTTATGCTGGTAGTGGGACACGCCGGTGGTGACACAATATGTCCCACCTCCTATATATGCTACCTGCGGGGGAACATGGCCTTGTGCCATTGCCTCCATGGTGCAATTTATACGTTTTGCGCCAGCAGCTCTGAACCCACACTGCAGTTTTGAATAGGCATTCAAGTGCTGGGGACACAGGATTATGTGTGCTCTCCGGCTCCGGCACCCTGAGAGGTCAGTACCTGTCATAGCATGCTCCCACTTTATGACGTAAGGCGGGACCGCTGTGAAACGAATGTGCGCACCCCCTTGAGTGACTCCAATGTTCTCAACCCTGTATACCGGCGCGGGTCGGGCTGTCCTACCCATGACCGGCATTCTCACTACTACTCCCATGATCGTGTGGTTGGACCGTCCACAATCCACGGGGACTGGGTAGGCTTCGGAAGCTAGCCGGAGTTGGCACGGGCTTAATGCATTCTCAAACGGGTGGAGGGCTGCGAGGTGTTTGTTGCTAATCCAGGAGGGGACGAAACCCTGTTTTAAATCCTCCAGATTACTGCGGTCCTCGCCCAGCAACCATAGCACGCACATCTCGTTCTGCGCAGCCTGGTCAGAAGCATTTCTGTCCTCCCTTATGAGGGCATTTACCATCTTTGCATGCTTCTCCAACTCGGCTATAATCTCTTTTAAATGGACCGTCATGGCCTGGTCCTCATGCAACTCCGAGCCCACTACCTTGTTCTCATCCATTAATATCTTCCTTAACTGTGTTTTTAAACTGTTTATCTGGGTCTGTAGCTCTATGTCATCCAGACTGTTGATGACAGAGAACCCAGTGTTAAACGCAGTAGAAACATAATTCCATACACCCTTTCATTGTCTCCCTGCATTACCCAAAAACTCTCGGTGTGTGGTGTACAGTTCGGTTTTATCAACATGGGCGAAATCAAACTCATAAAACTTCTTGAACATGTCCTTTAATAGGGCCTGGTATAGCTGCTCTGTTTCTTTGGGACACCACTCCGGTAAATGCACCTCGGTGAGATTTAAAATCATGGAGGCTACCGCGTAGTGCACCCCCGGTACAGTACCTGATCCATAGTCACCAATACCAGCCCATTCCCTGGTCCCTTGGTGGTGGTGGGGCACCCCTCCCAGCGTGTCCTTGCTGCCTGGGTAAGGGCTTTCGGGTGCGCGCCACTAGCTCAGTGGCTTTAACTGGGGCTGGGTACCGTGGGGCTATGCATGTGTGTAGGTTGGAATCCCATTCTACCCCCTTCCCCTTATCCTGCCAGGCTGCAGAGAAGATGATAGATATGCCCGTAGGGCAGGCCCTTTTCGACCCCCACATACAGACATAGATCCCCTGTTCCGATTCCCACCACTTGTCCCAACATACACTAGTCCCTTCTTGGGTCCCGGTGACCGTTCGGTGGGTGTCGTTTCCCATCTGTTCCCAGTAGGCGGTGCGATCCCCCATGTCCATGCTCAACTTCCTGAGCCACCACCATCTTCCCAGGGGAATCTGTCCTGTGCAAGTCAGGCACACGCGTTTCCCCTCAGTGACCCCAATCCGTGAGGCCACAACCTGTACGCTGGGGCAGGGGAGGGAGGCCTCCCCGTAGGTGAATCCGGTCTGGCTGGAGTACCGGGTGAAGTTGGATCCCAACCACCTGGGCCATCTTCCCTCGTGCGCGTAGACGGCAGGTCCCTCTGTGCCTTGTTTGCTGCTCCCGGCAGTCACCACTGGAGCCTTTTCTCCCGAGCACCCGTAGATGTGGGAGTCCTCCACATCGCCTCGCTTTCCAATGCTCATCCCTATCAGGGCGAATAGGATTACGCCCCCCTTCTTCCTGAAATCCTCTCTGCAAAGAGATACAAAAACATGCAGCCAGGTCCCCAAGAGATTCTCTGGCTTGGTGAAGTATAGTCGAGCCTTGCGGCCTCGACTCAAATACATACACTCTTAGCAGATTACTACTTAATTAAAACTACCCATCACCTTACTTAACTTAAGCTAAAACACCCAAACTTAAGCTAAATACTTAAACTTAACAATAACCAAAACTTAAATTACCTAAACTATGTACATCCACCGCCCGTCTCCAGGCGGCCAGGCTAATTCCTGGTTGGACTGCGGCACACCGCTACCTCCGGCGTGGCCGCACCATCCTGCACTGTTGGTCCCTCGCAGCCCGTGGCTGCTGGCTGAGGACCTCTGTCCTTGGACCTTCCCCTGACTCGAGGGGTGGCCCTTGGTAACTGGAGAGCTGGTGACCATGGCTTTCTCGGCTGGGGCGTCCGCGGGGACCTTCTAGGGGCCTTGGCGGGTGGGGCTTTCTTGGCTGATGGGCCTTTAACCCGAACCGCCGCTCCCTCAGGCTTGACCTTTCCCGAACCTGGGCTAGGGGCAGGTAACTCTTTGCAGCCTGTTGCTGCAAGCGGAGAGTCTCCGCCCCCAGGTCCCATGGCTGGGTCCGGGGCGGGGTTTTCAACCTCAGGTCCCTCCCCCTCTACACCTGGGTTAGGGGCGGGGTTTTTGCCCTCAGGTCCCTCCCCCTCGTCTGGATCCCAGAAGAGTGGGGGAGTGTACCAATCGATGGGCGGGATGGCCCCTCCCTTTAAGCAAGCCACAGCGCCTGCCTGTGCAGTCTGTGAACTCGCTCCTGCTGCAGGCTGACGATCTCTATCCTCAGACCTTACCCCAACTGGCTGTTTTCCCCTTTCAGGTTTGAACAGCTTGCACTGGTTGATATGAAACCATTTTGTGCGCCGGGGCATCTTCACGGCGTATACCATGGGGCTGGCTTTATCTACAATGCTGTAGGGCCCCATGTATAATGGTTCCAAACTCCCTACTCGGGCATAGTTTCTCACCATGACCTGATCTCCTACCTCCCACTCGTGGTGCTTTCGGGGTTCGAGCAGCAATCGGTTACTCCAATGCTGCCTTCCCATGTTCCCAGCTGCCTGCTCGTGGACCTGTTTCAGGTGCTCAAAGAGTTTTCGGGCGAACCTGTCCCGGTTTACCTCTCTGAGCTGACCCTCCGTGAGCACCGGGGCTAGTACATGGGTGGGGGTCCGCATAACCCTGCTGGTCATTAGCTCGTACGAGGAGTACCCCGTGCTTTTAGACTGGCTGGCCTGGATCCCCATCAAAACCAACGGTAGGACCTCGGCCCATTTACGAGGTGAGTCCACCGTCTCCTTCCTCAACCTTTCCTTTAGGGTCCTATTCGTTCTTTCCACAACCCCTGATGACTGAGGGTTGTGGGCCACGTGCCATTTCCCCTCAATGCCTAGCAGCATAAGGGTATTCTGCATCACCTGTCCGGTGAAGTGACTCCCTTGGTCGGACTCCACATATTGTGGTAGTCCCCACCGCGAGAACACTTCCCGGACCAGGATCCTGGCAGTACCCAGAGCTGTGGCTGTTCTGCAGGGGAAGGCCTCTACCCATTTGGTGAACACGTCCACCAGGACTAGGCAGTATTATAGCCTCCCTGGGCGGTGGGCAGGGGCCCGATGTAGTCGACTTGTATCGACTGCCATGGTCCCTCTACCCTCCTGACGTGTCCCTTAGGTACCTTCCTTTTGTGGGGGTCGGGGTTATTTGCAGCGCACACAAGGCAGCCTGCACAGAACTCGCGGACATCTTCCCTGAGTCCCGGCCACCATCCCGCCTATTCCACCCGCTGCCAGGTGGTCTCAGGCCCGGGGTGTCCTGCTCCTGGACCATCATGGGCCAGTTGAAGGAATTCCCTCCGTTGCTGCTGCGGCACAACCCACTGTTCCCCTTTTTGACAGAGAGGGTCGCTGCGCCGTACGGACCCTCTACCCTTTTTCCCTGCACCGAGGACTGCTTTGAGGACGGGGTCTTGGGCTTGGACTGTCTTAAGGTCCGGGGCTAATGCTACCCCTGCACACCCTTGGGTCCCGTCCCTACCTCTGTCCGCTGCCATGGGCCTGGACCCAAATGGATCCCAGAAAGTGCCTGTGCGGGCACCCTCCTTGGCGAGCAAGTCAGCCTGTTGGTTGCCTTGGCCGCGGGGTTCTGTGGAGGAATGGGCCTTCACCTTGTGGATGAAAACCTCCCCTTCCTCCCCCACTGCTGCCAGGATCTTTTCCAGTAGAGGTTTTACTGTGAGGGATCTCCCGTCGGCGGAGGTGTATCCGCGGCGGGACCAGATGGCCAGGTACTCCGTACACGAATTGCACGTGAACATGCTGTCCGAGCAAATCGTGTAGGGGGTGGGGAAGATTTCGGGGTGTCTAACAACGTACAGCACCATGGACAGTTCAGCCTGCTGGGTGCTCATGGTGCTGGGGAGCTTAATCGCCAGGGCAATGTTTGCCGCTGGGTTGTAAACTCCACACCCCGTGAGACGCTCGCCAGCAGATACTGTGCTGGAACTGTCTACATAGATCTCGCAGCCCGTGGGATGTATCCCGGCCCGTAAACCTATGTTCACTTCCCAAACCCCTTCAATGGAACACCGGTGGGCTGTTCCAGGATATACCAGGTTGGCTGCGAGCTTTGGCTCGCAGAGACCCTTCACTCTAAGATTCATCTGTGAGAGGAGCAAGGTCCACAGGGCAATGCGGGCACTGCTCACTGTCCCATCCTTGATCCTCCCATCCAGAAGCATCTGGGTGGGTGTGTGATGGGTGAGGAGGGTGATGGGAGAGGTGCCTGTGAAGATCAATGATCTTTTCACAGCCCAATGTGTGGCCAAGAGGTGCCGCTCACAGTTGGAGTAGCTCCTCTCCACATCCGTGAGTATCCGGGAGAAGTAGACCACCGGCCTCAGCCGGCCATGCTGCTCTTGGAGCAGCACAGCACTCAGGCTGTCCCCGCTGGCTGCTACCTCCAGGAAAAACTCTTTCCCCCCATCTATGGCCCCTAGAGCTGGTGCGGTCTGCAAGTCTTTCTTGAGCCTGACAAATGCTGTCTGGCAACCCTCATCCCAAAGCCACTCCATTCCCTTGCGGAGCAGAGGGGCCGCTGTGGCTGCATAGTCCTCAATAATGTCCCTGCAGTACCCGGTTAGCCCTAGAAACGACCTCACACCCATTACTGTGTTAGGGACCGGTAACTCTTGTACCACTTCTCTCCTAGCGTTATCTATGGCCCTTTCTCCAGCGCGCACGGTCAGGCCGAGGAATTTCACCTCCTGCTGGCCGATCTGCGCTTTCTTGGGGTTTACCTTGAAACCCTTCTGCCCTAGCAGCTCTAGCAGTTCAGCCAATAGCAGGCCATGCTCCTCTTTCGAATCGGTGATCCACATATTGGACCAACTGTCTGGGCTGGCTAAAATCCTTTAAACTGTTTGCCATGCACTGATGGAAAATGCTGGGGCTGTTGTGGAAGCCCTGAGGCAAGCAGTTCCATGTGTACTGTTGCCCTTTAAACGTAAAGGCAAACTCGTACTGATCCTCCCTCCTTACAGGGATGGACCAAAACCCGTTGGAAATATCAAGCACCGTGAAAGTGGTCGCGGATGCTGGAATACTTCCTATCAGGTCAGCAACTGCTGCTACTGTGGTTGCACAGGCTGGGATGTTACTATTGAGCACCCGATAGTCCACTGTGGCCCTCCAGGAATTGTTCGGCTTTCTAACCGGCCACAATGGAGAATTCATGTGGGTAGCTATCGGTCTCAGAACTCCCTGCTGTACTAACGAGGACATGGCTGCTTCCATGTCTGGCTCTGCTTCCCTGGGGAAGTTATACTGTTTCTGTGGTCGGGCCATGGGGTCCCCGTCTACGCTGACCTCAAACCCGTTGACCCTCCCGCAGTCGTGTTTGTGAGTGGCAAATGTGGCCAGGTGGGCCTGCACAAATGCTTGGAACTCCTGTGGGGTGTTACTGACCATAAGCTCGAGGTTCTAACCCTCTGTGGGCTTCATGGTGCAGAGGGTCCCCTTCCCTTCCTTTCCTGGGATCACTACTACCTCACCGTTCTTTACTTTACCTGCCCCTCATAAGCAATGATTCCTCAAATCCACTAGGATCCCGTGGCCTACAATAAAGTCGGCCCCCAGGACCCCCCTTCCATCCTCCCCTTCCCATTTCATCAGGACACAGGTCCACTTGGAGCGGAGCGGTCCTAACCAAATGGTGAGCGGGATGGAAAACGAGCCAGCCTGTTCTTTGCCTGTGAACCCCGACAGACTGTATGGGACTCCGTTAGAGAGAGGCGAGGTGGTGGTGTTAGCTTAGTAGACCACGGTGCATGATGCCCCCGTGTCTAACAGATAGGTCCCCATCACCTTTTCTACCTCCATCTCCAAGAGGGGTCTTTTCCATTCATAATACCGGAGGGAACACAGGTAAACAGGCTGCGCTGGCTCTAGTCATGGCTGTGGGTTGGATGGGGCAGATGGGGTGAGAGCACCGGTAGCGGCTGCTACTCACCCCTGGCCAATCAATAAGGACCTCATGGTGTCCAAAGGTGACTCGACCTCTGCGGGAGGGATCCCTGCCCCCGCCTTTTGGGCTGGGGCTGTGGAATTCTTTCCCTTGTTATCTTTCCAAGGGTTTTTGCACTCCTTCCGCCAGTGACCATTGTAAGATTCGCAATTTTCAGCAAAAATCACGCAAGAAAACTGGATAAAATAAGACTGTTTATTGACCAAAGTAAGCTTGCACAGAAAAACCTTTGATAAAAGGGCATACAAAATGGCCGCCAGGCCCCGTGATCAGTTTATGAACCATTTTATTTCTGTTACTGCAAGCCAGACAGGCTTGTGGATTGAAGACAGTGAGCCCGCGAAAGCCAGTATCTGGGAACCGAAACTCAGAGCAACAGCATACATATTCAATGGATTATAAGTACAGGATGGGGCCCATCAAGATATGGGCGGACAATGTAAAAACACTTATACCCATTTATCGTACAAAGGAAAAACCGTTTAGCAGCCATCAAGGAAAATGTCCGGACCGATCAATATGCGAACCGAGCCGCGGTGACAATGCAAAGGACATTAACAGACATTATCGGCCAGGAAGGCCAGTTCAAGTTATCACCGGCTCCGTTACAAGACAAAGCGCCCCTGCAGAGATTTCTGCCCGCCAAAATTAATACAAAGACAGGACTATGATTTGGCGGGAGATAAGACTGTCCCAAAAGAGTATAACCATGGATTGAAAGTCCATCTAAGTTACTTCTTCACTGCTACGGCTTCTTGTTGGGCGACTTCAGGCTTCCATTTCTTCAAGAACTTTCTTCTACGAGGAACGAACGAAGGGCGGACGGTGCCCGGATCGGCGCCTCTTCCACTTCGGCAGATCGATGAAAACGTTTTCGTCTTTTTAAAGACGGACGGTTTCGGAAAAAGGACAACGTGGCCGGTGTTCAGCCAAACAAGGCTCGGCCACGACGAGAAGACGACAAGGGTGGCCCGGGTACTGGGGTCGGGAGATCATCGACGACCCAGGCCGACGGAGAAGAAACCCTCTGGAGAACCGGCGATCGATGCCACAAGATTCTCCCATGTGCATAACCTGCATCTAGGTCTACTCCATGAACCCAAATCCACGATTGTGGATCTCAACCTTGACGAGCGCTCATCGAGGCTGGGTCTACCCCACCGCCTCGAGGGAGGAGAGAATATCGACTGCGCCAGAAGCTTCCAATCCACGTGACGACGGGAAGCGGTGTCAAAAAGTCTGCGAACCCCTTTTCGCGATTTCGAGAGTGGTGAGCATGATCCCAAGTTCCCCAGGTCGAAACTTAGTTTAGGTATAGGGGAGGGAGTTAAGGGAAATCGTAATGTGTTTCCCCTTTTACGATGTGCCGTGTGTTCCCCATTTCCATAGAGTCAAGTTCATAAATTTGTGCATGATTGTAGTTACTTTAATCTGTGCCTATGACATGTATTTTGTAATGCTTCAAACTGTTCAAAAATAAAAGCATCCATTTCGTGCTATTCAGCCTGGTCTATTGAGTCCTCTTCTCTGCACTACTGTTCTCTGCATCTAAGTCCAAGGTCTAGAACCGTAGGGGGGGTGGGTCGAACCACTCAAGGGTAATTCTTGCACGAAGCCTGGCAGGGGGCCAGAACGGGCAAGAGAGCAGAAAAAAACCCCTACAGAAATGGCGACCGCGGCAGGACCTTGGCAGCAGGAAAGTAGTGTGTTAGATCAAGATCTGAATAAACGAAATGTGATGGATGAAAGAATAGCAGATTATGTTTTCGGAAAAGTCAACCTCACAAAACAATGGATATCTGATCTACTAAGGGATAGGCGCCCGCTAGACGCAGCCATCAAGTGGACAGCGGGTAGAGAGCATAAGAAATCTGTAGAAAAGGCGGTCTGGCTGATGTGCTACAAGAAGCAAGTCCAGCTTTTGGACCAGGTAGTTGCAGCACAGACAGTCCAGATCAACGGCTTGCTTAAAGACGTAGAGGAAAAGGTTGCGGGAGGTCAAAAACTGATTGAATCGCTTGACGCGCTGAATCAGGAACGCCGCTCTGTAATTCGCTGCCACGAAACCCGGGTAGAATATTTAAAATGTCAGGTCGTTGAGGCCAAGGCCAGTGAAGGTAGAATGAGAGAGAGGTGTTTCCGTCTAGCCAAACAAGTAGATGCCCAAGAGGAAAAGCTCCTGGGAGCCAGGGCAGCATATAAGATGGCCATGGAGGATAGATCTGAGAACACCGACCACAGCGCTTGCTGCCGGGAGCTAGAGGACCTGAGAAAGGCCCTAGCGAAGGCAAACGGGTTGGTGTGTCTCATAAATCCACCAGCGAGTCAGCTGTTGCTAGCCAAGGAATCCAAAAGACCGATTCCACAAGAGGCAGTTGGGGTACCAACCCCCGAACCTTCTGCGCCTCCTGCCTATGAGGAGTCTTGGACTCCGGGACAGGAGACGGAGACGGTAGAGGAAGAGAGCCCTGAGGTAGAGCAACCCCAGACAGTAGAGTCGGGGCCGGCGCCAATGTGTCCAACGAGACACCGGAGGATCGGTCCAAATGAAGAAAATGGCGATGACGGACCCCTTGAGAGTCAGATCATAATGCCTCATAGCGCACGACAGCTAAGAGAGATGATAAGTCACATCCCAAAACTCTCCGAGTCAGGAGATCCCTCCGTGCATTTCAGGGACGTGGAGCAGACCGCAGCAGTCAATGACTGCGACGGGGTTGAACAGTCTAAAATGCTGCTGTTCTCCCTGGACAGTTCGCTCCTCCAGTGTCTCCCTGACGAGAGCAAGAGAGGGCACAGGGACTATGAGTTGCTACGGGATGAGATTCTGGAGATCATGGGAGAGGGGGACGGAACTCCGTTCCTCCGTTTAGAAAAGACAGTGCAGCTAGAGGGAGAACCCCCACGGGTTTTCGCCGACAGGTTGTGGCCAGTGTATCGGCGCAGCTGCCCGGGTGGGCCGGCCCGGGCCGGGCTGGATGGCGAACAAAAGGCTCACTGGCTTCGGTGCCTGGTAGCAGGTTGCCTGCCAGTAGTGAAGGAACAGGCCAAAGCATGGTTTGACCCCACTAACGCCCGCTCCACGGAGGAAGTAGTACTAGATCAGCTCACGATCAGTTATAGAAACAACAAGGGCAAGAAAACGCCTGTTGTGAAAGGAAAGGTGCATGAGGTGAGACCCGCAGCCTCTGCTAAAAAGGAATGGCGTCAGGAGGGAAATCGCCATCCCCAAGCAAATAGCAGTTGTTACGGGTGTGGGAAGGAGGGTCATTGGCGCAAGGACTGTAGGAATCCTTGGAAGGATAAGAGGGAGAGAGCGTTCGCCGCAGCCCAAGATCAAGCCCAAGTCGCCAACGGCCCGAGAGTTTACCCAACACCAGCACAACCACAAGTGCAGGCCGCTGCCCCAACACCAGTCCAGAACCCAACCGTAGCCTCTGCCCCGAATAAAGGGGGTGGTGCGGTTGTGGACCCCGCTGCGATCGAGTCAGTCTTGGAGACTATGCGGTCTCTGATGACCTGGCAGGGGAAGGTAGCGGTTGCTAACAGCCCTATCGCCCCCGAGACCCCAGCCGAAACACCTAAATGACTGACGCCCGCGCAGCCCATCTACTTGTGTCCGCACCGCTATGACGCTTGGAGAAGACCTGTGGTGGAGATGGAGGTGGAGAAACAAAGGGGTAGTTACCTGTTGGATACGGGAGCTTCGTGTACCGTGATCCACACGGACAAACCTTTTGCCTCACCTCTGTCCGCCCAGGCTCCATATTTAGTAGCGGGTTTCACAGGTAGAGAACAGGCTGGCGCGTACTCCCTCCCGCTCTCCATTCAGTTGGGAGCGCTCCACACCACATGGACGTGCATCCTATTGAAGTGGAATGAGGGGGGGGGGAAAGGCATCCTCGGGGCTGATTTCTTGGTGGAACACGGGATCCTCGTGGACCTGAGAAATCACTGTCTCTGGGGAGCCGAGGGCGGTTTAGGTAAGGTAGTCGTAATCCCGGGGAAGGAAGAAAAGGGGGCCCTGTGCACTATGAAGCCGTCAGGAGGTTACGATCTCGAGCTCATGATAACAAACGTCCCAACGGACTTGCAGGCGCGTGTGTCAGAAAATCTGACCGCGTTCGCCACCCACAAGCACGACTGCGGGAGAGTCACTGGGTTCGAAGTCAGCGTAGACGGGGACCCCATGATCCGACCCCAAAAGCAGTATAATTTCCCCAAGGAGGCAGAACCCGACATGGAGACAGCAATATCTTCATTGGTACAGCAGGGCGTGTTGAGGACGATAGCCACCCACGTGAACTCCCCATTATGGCCGGTAAAGAAACCGGACAATTCGTGGAGAGCCACGGTGGACTACAGAGTCCTCAATAGTAATATCCCAGCCTGCGCGCCCACGGTAGCAGCAGTTGCAGTCTTAATAGGGAGTATTCCAGCATCGGCGACCACATTCACGGTGCTGGACATCTCGAACGGTTTTTGGTCCATTCTGCTGCGGCGGAAGGACCAGTACAAGTTTGCCTTTACTTTCAAAGGGCAACAGTACACTTGGAACTGCTTACCACAGGGTTTTCACAACAGCCCCAGCATTTTCCATCAGTGCATGGCGGGGAGTTTGAAAGAGTTCAGCCAGCCCAACCAGATAGTGCAGTATGTGGACGACTTACTCCTGTTCACAGATACAAGGGAGCAGCACGGCCCACTGTTAGCCGAATTGTTGGAACTGTTAGAAAGGAAGGGTTTCAAAGTAAACCCAAAGAAAGCCCAGATCGGCCAGCAGGAAGTTAAATTCCTGGGTCTGGCCATCCACGCTGGGGAAAGAGCCATAGATAAGGCCAGACGGGAATCCATACAAGATCTGCCGATTCCCAACACAGTAACGGGTGTAAGGTCCTTTTTGGGATTGACCGGGTACTGCAGAGATTTCATCGAGGACTATGCTGCCACAGTGGCCCCGCTACTTCGACTCTTACACAAGGGAGTCGAGTGGTCTTGGGACGAGGGGTGCCAGGCAGCATTCGAGAAGTTGAAAAGAGATCTGCAGACCGCGCCAGCCCTAGGGGCCATAGATGGGGGAGAGGAGTTCTTTCTGGAGGTAGCCGCTAGTGGGGACAGCCTGAGCGCAGTGCTGCTCCAAGAGCGGCACGGCAAGCTAAGACCAGTAGTTTATTCCTCCAGGGTGCTCACGGATGTGGAGAGGAGTTTCTCCAATTGCGAACGGCATCTCCTGGCCACGCATTGGGCTGTGAACAGATCAGTGATCTTCACAGGGACCTCTCCCATTACGCTCCTCACCCATCACACCCCCACGAAGATGCTTCTGGACGGGAGGATTAAGGATGGGACCGTAAGCAGCGCTCGGATTGCGCGCTGGACCCTCCTCCTTTCCCAGATGGATCTCAAAGTTAAAGGCCTCTGCGCGCCAAGGCTCGCAGCCAATATGGCATATCCCGGGACAGCCCATCAATGTTCCGTAGAAGGGGTATGGGAAGTTAACATAGGTTTACGGGCCGGGATACATCCCACGGGCCGCGAGATCTACGTAGACGGTTCTAGCACTGTAGCTGACGGCAAGCGACTCACAGGGTGTGGAGTTTATGACCCTGCGGCAAACATTGCCCTGGCAATTAAGCTCCCCAGCACTATGAGCGCGCAGCAGGCTGAACTGTCCGCGGTGGCGTACGTGGTTACCCACCCCGAGATTTTCCGAACCCCATACACGATTTGCTCAGACAGCATGTTCACGTGCAATTCGTGTACAGAGTACCTCGCCATCTGGTCCCGATGCGGGTACACCTCCGCGGACGGGCGGCCTTTAACAGTTAAGCCCTTGCTGGAGAAGATCCTAGCAGCTGTGGGGGAGAAAGGAGAGGTGTTCATCCATAAGGTGAAGGCTCACTCCACTACAGAACCCCGCAGTCAGGGCAACCAGCAAGCGGATGCGCTAGCCAGGGAGGGTGCCCGCAACGGCATTCTCTGGGACCCATACGAACCCGGACCCGTGGCGGCGATCCAAGGCAGGGAGGGAATTCCCGGGAACACAGGGGTGACACCGCCCCCAGACCTAAAGACCGTCCAAACCCTGGATCCCGCCCTAAAAGCAGTCCTAACAGCCATCACAGAGGGCAAACAGGTAGAAGGTCCGTACAGTACGGCAGCCCTCGCAGTCAAAGAAGGTATGCTGTTCCGAGAGGAGCAGTGGGTTGTGCCGCAGCAGTACCGAAGGGAATTCCTGCAATTGGCCCACGAGGGTCCAGGAGCGGGACACCCCGGACCTGAGGTCACCTGGCAACGGGTGGAGCAGGCGGGATGGTGGCCGGGACTTCGGGACGATGTCCGCGAGTTCTGCGCAAGCTGTCTTGTGTGTGCTGCTAACAACCCAGACCCCCACAAAAGGAAGGTGCCCATGGGGCACATCAGGAGGGTAGAGGGACCATGGCAGTCGATTCAGGTCGACTACATAGGGCCCCTGCCCGCCGCCCAGGGAGGCTATAAGTACTGCCTTGTCCTGGTAGATGTGTTCACCAAATGGGTAGAAGCCTTCCCGTGCAGAACAGCTACGGCACTGGGTACTGCTAAGATCTTGATTCGGGAAGTGTTCTCACGGTGGGGACTCCCCCGTTTTGTAGAGTCCGACCAAGGGAGTCAGTTCACCGGTCAAGTAATGCAGAACGCCCTCATGCTCTTGGGCATTGAGGGAAAGTGGCACGTAGCATACAATCCCCAGTCATCCGGGATTGTTGAGCGTATGAATCGGACCCTCAAGGAAAAGCTGAGGAAAGAGACAATGGGCTCGCCCCAGAAATGGGCGGAGGTCCTGCCTTTAGTCCTCATGGGGATCCGAGCCAGCCAGTCCAAAAGCACGGGGTATTCCCCGCACGAGTTAATGACTGGAAGGATCATGCGAACACCCACCCATGTCACTGAGGGCCAGCTCCGAGAGGTGAAACGGGACAAATTCGCCCAAACCCTCTTGGAGCGCCTGAGACAGATTTATGGGCAGGCGGCTGGGAACATGGGAAGACAGCACCAGGGAAATAAACTGTTGTTGGAACCTCGGAAACAACAAGAGTGGGTAGTCGGAGACCAGGTCATGGTCCGAAACTACGCCAGGGTAGGGAGTTTTGAACCACTGTACATGGGGCCATACAGCATTGTAGACAAGGCCAGCCCCATGGTTTATGCAGTGAAGACGCCCCGACGTACCAAATGGTTTCACATCAACCAGTGTAAACTGTTTAAACCGGGTACACAAGGGCCACCAAAGGGGACCAGGTCTGAGAACAAAGATCCTCAGCCTGTAACAGAGCCACAGACCACACAGGCTGGAGCAGTAGCCTGCGTGAAGGGAGAGGTCATCCCATTGGAGTGGGAGGTCTCATCTTTTGAATGGGATTTAGGCAGGGGAGAGCCCGAACAGCTCAACCTCGCTTTAGACCCAATCACGGAGGAGGAAGAGTCAGAGGACGGCAGTCCCGCCCTCGACTCAAGCTTGGGGGAGGTAGGGAGTGGGGGTGGAGACTCGTTACCTGTAGGGACAGGTGAGGTGGAGTCGGAAACCACAGATCCCGACCCCGGGGGGGCGGAGCCTGAGGGAGGGGAGCTGGAGCCGGCAGCTGTGGAGGAACCACAGGCTGTAACGGTAACAGTCACAACCCCCGGTCCATCGGCCCCGGGAGCCCAACACAAAGCAGCCCCTCGTAGGTCGGCTCGAGCGCCCCAGCCCAGAAAATTTTGGCCAGATTCTCCCCATCCTCCCCAACCACGGTTTAAAGCAGCCCCAGGAAGACATGATCCCCGTTCAGCAGCGACAGGCTGCGGGGGATCAAAGCCAAAGATCAATGCAGCCCCACCGCAGGGTGTGGCACACGACAGACCTCACAGGGATTCGGAAAGCCGCCCCACGGAGGGCGGCGCTGTACATAAGTTAAGTTAGGTAATTATGGTCATAGTTTAAGGAATGTAAAGTATATGGTGTTAAGAGTACAATTTTGAGGTCTGCCCGGTATGTGTGTTTGTTAGGGAGCGGGGTCCAGGAACCCGCGCGTCCAATTAATTTAGGCCAGCACCTATCGGGAGCCCGGCTACATCATTTTGTTGGTTACAGAAACCTGGGATACGATGGAAAGGATTGTCGTCGCGTTCATGGCGATCGGGTGCGGGTGGGCCCACCGAGGCCGCACCAAGGACGTCATCATTTTCGGGTGCTCCGGGGACACGGCCCCCATCGCAACGGATGGGACGGGGGAGCGAGAGGTAGAGGAAACCGCCACCTACTTCCACCAAGGGAGATGGCCAGGTTGGCTGGGAACGAATTCTACGGAATATTCCAGCAATTTCGGTTTTGCCTACCAAGAGACTTCATTAACGTGCCCTCGAGTGAGGATCCTAGCGCCCAGAGTCAGCGTCACGAGAAACTCTACGGTCGAGTGGGAGCGACTGGGTAATAATACCCATCGGACTATTACGGGAACTCACGGACAATTACGTGTGTGTTGGGACAAATGGTGGGAACCAGATGAGGGAATATATGTCTGTATGTGGGGTTCGAGACACGTCTGCCCCAAGGGCGTGTCCATCTTCTTCCAGAGGCAGTGGCAGGATGAAGGGAAGGGGATGAGATGGGATGTTAGCACTCGAGCGTGCGGAGCCCCATACTCCCCTATTCCGGTGAACGCCACTGAACTCATCACCCGCCCACGCAAGCCCCTGCCCACGCTTCCGGTAGCACTAGCCCAGAAAGGAGGGTGCCCAACCACCACCAAGGGACCCGGGAACGGTTTAGTATTGGTACCCACCGGTCAGGTGCTGTACCAAGGGGTACACTACGCGGTGGCCTCAGTGATTTTAAATCTCACTGAGGTAAGATTGCCGGAGTGGTGTCCCAAAGAAACGGAACAATTATACCAGGTCCTGTTAACCCGTATGTTTAGACAATTTTACGAATTTGACTTTGCCGACATCGACAGAGACAAATTATACACCACACCGCCAGAAGTTTTGGATCGAGTCGGGAGGCAAAGAAGGGGTACTGTAAATGACATATTCACTGCTTTTAATACCGGGACATCTGTTGTCAACGCTCTAGATAACGTGGAGCTGCAGACACAGATCAACGGTTTAAAAGCCCAGTTAAGGAACATATTGACAGACGAAAACAAGGTCGTGGGTTCTGAGTTGCATGAGGACCAGGCCATGACACTACACTTTAAGGACATAATTGCTGAGCTGGAGAAACACGCGAGAACGGTAAATGCACTCATTAAGGAGGATCGGAATGCGTCCGATCAAGCTGCGCAAAACGAGGCCTGTGTGCTGTACGGGGCGTGGTTACTGGGCGAGGGCCGCAGTAATCTTGAGGATTTAAAACAGGGTTTGGTCCCGTCCTGGATCAGCAACAAGCACTTGCAAGCGCTCCACCCTTTTGAGAATGCATTAAGCCCGTGCCAGCTCAGACTAGCCGCAGAAGCATACCCAGTTCCAGTGGACTGCGGACATTCGAATCACACTATTATGGGAATAGTAGTAAGAATGCCGGTGTTGGGTCCCGCAGCAAAGCCCGCCCCGGTATACAGAGTAGAGAACATTGGAGTCATTCAGGGGGGCGCACACATTCGTTACGCAGTGGTCCCGCCTTACGTCATCAGATGGGAGCATACGATGACAGGCACCGACCTCTCGGGATGTCGGAGCCGGGGAGCACACATCATCCTGTGTCCCCAGCACTTGAATGCCTTTTTGAAACCACAGTGCGGGTTCAGAACCGCTAGCGCGAAGCCGGTGAATTGCACCATGGAGGCAATGGCAGAGGACCATGTGCCCCCACAGGTAGCATATATCGGGGGTGGGACATACTGCGTCACCACTGCAGCGCCTCAGTACCGATATGGACAACACGAGTGGTGTTCGGTCGGTGATAGCAGTTTCTGTTTCAAACCCAGGGCCGAGGTTCAAGTGGCACAACAACGAATTGTTCCCATTCCTGCGCCCTCCACCGTACACATCACTATCAAAGAGAATTTCACAGACTTACAACGATTTGTCGCGCATTTTGGTTATGTCATTCCTCCTCTTCCCGAACACCTCACCAAGATTTTAAAAGCCGTTATAATTTCGCAGAAACATTTCTACACACTGGAGCAGAAGACTTTAGAGATAGGAAAAGACATATTGGACATAACCATCCCACCATGGTGGGACTTGTTCACCAACATAGAGGTCCCCGCCTGGATTAGAATAGCATCCCATATCCTAGTAGTATGTCAGGTTTTGATTGTGATATTTTTGCTCTTCGTGCATTGCAAAAGAGGCAAACGCCTCCAGAGGCACGAGAACACAGGAGAATGGAGAGAACGCTATGTGCGAATGGGGGAAGCAGACACCCCACTCTAAGCTGCTAGTATAAGATTAAGCGTCCCTCCATTTAAAAAATTTTTGTGATTGTTTTGGGTTATAAGGAAATAAGTATTGTTATGTTATTAGTTGTTCTTAAGTTTTTTTGGATTAATAAAAGATGCATGCAGATGGTGCCAGGGGGTATCAACCCCCGCACATCTGACAAGTGAATGTGTTATAGTTTAAAATACGCTGTCTATGATTGTCCAAATGTACAAAAGGTAATTTTCGTTTTCTGCGGAAATGGGAACTGCATGTGTCGTGAGGGTCATAGATAGCTAAGTGCCAGGAATGTTTGGATGTGGGGAATCAGGGAAAATTTGCTCATCAAGGATTATTGATACTTTAAGCAAGCTATCAGTATCACAGGGGGGCCTGTAAGATTCGCAATTTTCAGCAAAAATCACGCAAGAAAACTGGATAAAATAAGACTGTTTATTGACCAAAGTAAGCTTGCACAGAAAAACCTTTGATAAAAGGGCATACAAAATGGCCGCCAGGCCCCGTGATCAGTTTATGAACCATTTTATTTCTGTTACTGCAAGCCAGACAGGCTTGTGGATTGAAGACAGTGAGCCCGCGAAAGCCAGTATCTGGGAACCGAAACTCAGAGCAACAGCATACATATTCAATGGATTATAAGTACAGGATGGGGCCCATCAAGATATGGGCGGACAATGTAAAAACACTTATACCCATTTATCGTACAAAGGAAAAACCGTTTAGCAGCCATCAAGGAAAATGTCCGGACCGATCAATATGCGAACCGAGCCGCGGTGACAATGCAAAGGACATTAACAGACATTATCGGCCAGTTCAAGTTATCACCGGCTCCGTTACAAGACAAAGCGCCCCTGCAGAGATTTCTGCCCGCCAAAATTAATACAAAGACAGGACTATGATTTGGCGGGAGATAAGACTGTCCCAAAAGAGTATAACCATGGATTGAAAGTCCATCTAAGTTACTTCTTCACTGCTACGGCTTCTTGTTGGGCGACTTCAGGCTTCCATTTCTTCAAGAACTTTCTTCTACGAGGAACGAACGAAGGGCGGACGGTGCCCGGATCGGCGCCTCTTCCACTTCGGCAGATCGATGAAAACGTTTTCGTCTTTTTAAAGACGGACGGTTTCGGAAAAAGGACAACGTGGCCGGTGTTCAGCCAAACAAGGCTCGGCCACGATGAGAAGACGACAAGGGTGGCCCGGGTACTGGGGTCGGGAGATCATCGACGACCCAGGCCGACGGAGAAGAAACCCTCTGGAGAACCGGCGATCGATGCCACAAGATTCTCCCATGTGCATAACCTGCATCTAGGTCTACTCCATGAACCCAAATCCACGATTGTGGATCTCAACCTTGACGAGCGCTCATCGAGGCTGGGTCTACCCCACCGCCTCGAGGGAGGAGAGAATATCGACTGCGCCAGAAGCTTCCAATCCACGTGACGACGGGAAGCGGTGTCAAAAAGTCTGCGAACCCCTTTTCGCGATTTCGAGAGTGGTGAGCATGATCCCAAGTTCCCCAGATCGAAACTTAGTTTAGGTATAGGGGAGGGAGTTAAGGGAAATCGTAATGTGTTTCCCCTTTTACGATGTGCCGTGTGTTCCCCATTTCCATAGAGTCAAGTTCATAAATTTGTGCATGATTGTAGTTACTTTAATCTGTGCCTATGACATGTATTTTGTAATGCTTCAAACTGTTCAAAAATAAAAGCATCCATTTCGTGCTATTCAGCCTGGTCTATTGAGTCCTCTTCTCTGCACTACTGTTCTCTGCATCTAAGTCCAAGGTCTAGAACCGTAGGGGGGGTGGGTCGAACCACTCAAGGGTAATTCTTGCACGAAGCCTGGCAGGGGGCCAGAATGGGCAAGAGAGCAGAAAAACCCCCTACACCATCCTTCCCACACCCGTAACAATTCGTCTTTGTGTTGGGGGGGCTATTCCCTTCTTGGTGCCACTCTTTCCTACCCGTTCCGGGTTTTACCTCATGCACCTTTCCCTTGGGTGGGTGTGCATCGGTTCCCCTACCGTTTTTATAGGCTAGAGTTAGCTGCCTGATCACCGTAAGTTCGGTGGTCTGGGGGTTTTTGGGGTCGAACCAGACTTCTGCCTTGGCCCGGACCTGTGGCAAGCTGTTCGCCACCAGGCAACGGAGCCAATGGGCCAGGAGATCCCCGTTCAGGAACCCCCGGTTCAGCGTCCCCGGACAGGCCCTCCGGTACACCGGCCACAACCGGTCCGCGAAAGCCTGCGGGGTTTCCCCTGGGAGCTGGACCGTCTTCTCCACATGGGAGAAAGGACTTCCCTTATTCATCCCCATGGCCTCCAGAACCGCATCTCTAAGCTCCTCATACCCGCTCTGCCCCCTTTTACACTTGTCAGAGAGGGATTGGAGGAGACTGCTCTCCAGGGAGAATAGCAGCATCTTGGCCTGCTCAGCGCTATCGCAGTCGTTGACGCTGGCTGCCTGCTCTATATCCCTAAAGTGGATCGAGGGTTCTCCCTTTTCGGAGAGCTTCGGGATATGGTTGACCATAGCCCTAAGCTGTTGGATGTTATAGGGTAATACAAACTGGTTTTGGAGGGGTTCCTCATCGTCGCCATCGACGGGTGGGCCGAGCCTCCGATGCCGTGCTGGGCACATCGGTCCCAGCTCCGACTTCTCTGGCGGGGGTTGCCCTACCTCCGCTTCCACCTCTGGCTCCAACCCTGGCTCCACCCCCCCTTTGCTGCCAAACCTCGCTGAAACTTGGCGCTACGGGCGGTGGTCGTGAGATCTCCTCTCCCTCAACCAGGTCGTCCCTGGGCACTACCGGGGACGTTGGAACTGTCCTCCCCTCGTTCCCCATAAAATCCGCCTGACCTGCCTTTGGGCTTATGAGGCATACCATGCATTTAGCCTTCCTGAGGGCCAGGCTCAGATTTTCTATCCGCTCTTTGCAGGGGCCGTGATCTGCCCCCTCAAACCCCTGTTCGTTCGCTAGCTTGTAAGCTGGCTTTACCTCATGCACTTTCTCTTCCTGTTCCCTAACTTGCCTTGCCAAGTGGGCGTTCCTCTCCCGCAACCTTAACTCATTTCCCTTGGCCTCAGTGACTTGGCACCATTGGTATTCCAACTGGGCCTTGTGTTCTCCCATTAAATGTACTCTCTCCTGATTCAGGGCTGGCAAAGCTACTAATAACTTCTCCCCTGCTAGAGCCTTATCCTGGATCTCCAGGGCTGACTCCCTTAACTCGACTGCCTGTGCTGCAATGAGCCTGTCCAAAAGCTGGACCTGCTTTTTGAAACACATCAGCCAGACTGCCTTCTCTTAGGACTTCTTGTGTTCCTTTCCCTCTGTCCACTTAGCTGCTGCATCTACCGGACGCCCAGCCCTTAACAGAGTGGTGATCCACTTTTTTGTGATATTCACCTTGCTAAACACATAATCAGAAATCCTTTCCTCCATCATGGTTTGCTCATCCGAACCATTGTCTACTGTATCGCAACCCTGTTGCCGGTGTCCTGTCGCGGTCGCCATTTTCTGTAGGGGGTGGCAGGTGGCGTGTGCGCCCAGTCAGTTATGCCCCTGACTGCCTGTGAGCGGTTCGAATCACTCCCACACCCCTGGGTTCTAGACACCGGACTTAGGTACAGGCGGCGATACAGAAAAATCGAGTAGACAGGTGGTTTGGTGTAAGAAAACCAAGATTTTATTAAAACAGAAAATTAAACAGTCTTATGAGAAGTCACTAGTATAAAATACAGGCAAATACAGAAACTATACTTATACAGGGAATGGGGAACACACGGCACACCGAGGAAAAACAACTACATTAACAATCCCCTTATCCTTATCCCACCCCTATACCTAACTAGATTAAGCTATGAGGGGCCAGAATTCATGCTCACCAATCCAAAGCAAAGCCAGCTGTTTTAACAGATGCGGGTTTTGTGGTTTGGTCTTCTGTCCTTTTAGGTACCCCGTCGCCATGTGGTCTCGGCGCGGTGCTGGAGCTGCTGCTGCGACACACCTTTCTTCTCCTCCGCTACCATCGTCATCTCGTTGCGATGGGTTCTCCTCTTCTTCTCCCTTGGGTGGTCATCGGCAGTAACGTTGTGCCTATAGGGCAGTTGGCAGTCTTTACTGCTTAGATTTTCCTACCCAAGCGTCAAACGCCAGTATATTCATTGTGGCGTGGACACCTGCGTTTATTCGCAGCGTTCAACAAGATGTTTGCCTCCCCAAGCTCCAGCTTATAACTAGGCGCTTGGCCTTTATCGATATGTTTTTCGCTGCCCTGCTCTTATCGAGTTGTTACCTTCCTCTTTGTCTCTATTCATCTCGTCTCGTTCGCTTCGTTTCCTCTTCCCTCTCTCGTGGCTCGGGTGTCCTGGGTGACTTTGGACTCGGGTCTCGTTCCCCTCCCCTGCGCTTGGTATGGATGTCCTTGACTGTTGAAAATTTACTGCGGGGAGTGAGGAGAGAACCCGCCACGAGGCCAGAGCACGAGTACAGGCGGCAGCAGCCCAAGGCCCGACAAGAGGTCAGAGTCGAGAGAGCAGAGAGCGATTGCTACTGGGGGCCTACAGTTATACTCCTTTCGAATGACCCTTATCTGCGCGCCAAATCAGGTTAGTTAATTGTTTCAATTTTGGCGGGCTGTTTTAAATGATTATAGCGATCTAAGTTGTGGATTTAGATGGCCGTTTATCGCACCTAATGGCCTGATGTCTGGGCTGTTTTGTTATAAATGCATTCTAATCGGCCTGTCCAGCCTTGATGGCTCCCATAAGCTGTTTCCGATTATTTATGTGGACAACCTAATAGCCTAACTGGTTTTGATTTGTCTACGATCTGGCATAATGCATATTCAGTGTATCTGTCTGGTTTTCAAAACACAAAGTCCTTTTTCACAGAAACTGCATTTTAAGTTTCGATTTCCCAAAGCTGCTTGTGCTGCCACAGAGTCCGAGCTTTTTACAATCTTGCAGGCTTTTGGTCACGAGGTGCGGACGCCATCTTTTGGGTACCCTTTTTAAAATGTCCATGCAGCGTCCCTTTTATTAATAACCTTGGGGGAATGTGAGAATTTTGCGAATCTTACACCATGGATTTCTGATGACTTTTCAGTAGAGTGTGCCTTATCCACAGAAATGTGATTATATAAGTATAGAAATTTATATTGGAGTATTGTTCAGAGGTTAACTAACCATTATTAATGACTGTTCATTAACCACCAACACTGCTGAGTTTTGTAGCGGGAGCAGATTGTGGGCTGTAACACAATGAGTTGATCAATGGACCAGCAGCACTAATAATAGCTAGCAGCTGTTAGCTGCACTAATGAGCCATTTAAACTCCAGCATTAGTGTAGGTGAGAGAAGGCCAGATGTTCGTTCTGCAAAATTCCTATACAATCCAGGCCACAGAAAGTCAATTTAGAAGACCAGGCACTAGATGTTTTTTATCCAAGGAGACAGGGAAAGAAGAGAAAGCCCTTACTGTACCTGCCACACGTAGACATTTCACAAAGTTTGTCCTCAAAACCTATGTCGTCATCTTATGCAGAGCCATGCAACAATAGAAGGTTACCCAGTGCAGTACTGCCATGAGAGAAAGAGAGCATTGAATGCTAACCATGCATGGCTACACTGCAGAATAGAAGAACTTACATCTTTATAGCGCCTTTTATGACCTCAGGTAATCCCAAAGCCCTTTATAGCCAATAGCTGGGGGTGCCCGGTGGTGCCAAGGCTTTTTTGAGGGCATGTTGTTGTTGGAAGAGAGAGAGGGAGCGACTGGGGGGGAAGAGAGAGAGCGACTGGGGGGAAGAGAGAGAGCGACTGGGGGGAAGAGGGAGAGCGAGAGACGGGGGGCATGTGGTAAACCACTTTTATCGTTACACTATAGTTATCACTGTTGTATTGTTATCACCGTTATCACTGTTGTATCACGATACGAGGTCGCCTCTTGTCGCGCTGTTATACCTGGGCTGACCACCTCCGACTCCGCCCATGGCTCCACCTACCTGCCCAGGTATAAAGGTAGTCGACTGGCTGGTATTCCTCCTTGTTGGACCCGATCACCCACGAGGGTGGGCTCTGTTATTTAGTCAATAAAAACCTTTAGTTACGTTCCTAACTCGTCGCTTTTATTGGACGAATTGATAGGTATATCAATTTTATTGACTAAATTTTAAAGATGTCTACTACTGGCCAGCCAGAAGCCCTCCCAGAAGCACAGCCACAGCAGCTTTCAGACACCGGGCTACACCGGCCACACCAGCCGGCTTGGCTGCAAGCCCTCAAACCACCGTACCTGGATCTAAACCCACAGGCAGCAAACTCAGCCCTCAACTTCAAACACTGGCTGGACTGCTTCGAATCCTACCTGGAAGAATCCGGCGCCCCGCAGAGATCCAAACTAAGACTTCTGAACGCCCAAGCGAGCCCGAGAGTATACGCACTCATCCAGGATACGACTACATACGAGGCCGCTATCAACCTACTGAAACAGCAGTACCGCAGCCCGGTAAATTACATGTACACCAGGCACCTCCTAAGATCCCGCCCGCAACAGCCAGGAGAGTCTGTAGCTGAATTTTTACGGGCGCTAAGAGCACTCGGCAGGAACTGTGACTTTAAAGCGGTGACGGCTGTTGAAAATACGGAAGATAATATCCGCGATGCCTTTGTGAAAGGCCTACGGTCCGACTACTCACGGCAAAGACTGCTTGAAGCTAAAGACCTCGACCTGGACAAAGCTGAAGCCCTCGCTCTCTCCCTGGAGGTGGCCCATCAGGACCAGGAGGCGTTTTCCAGGTACTGCTCGCGACCCTGGGACTCGGGCCCGACCCCTACCGCAATACCCTTCGCAGCGCCGCCCCCGGGACCTACCTCAGCGTCGGCGTCCCGGACCCGCCACCCCCGGTACCGGCTCCGACATCGGGCACCCGCGATCGGGCCGCCGGCTGCTTCTTTTGCGGCCAGGAGAAGCACCCGAGGTCGCGCTGCCCAGCCAGGAACTCTACCTGCGCAACCTGCAGGAAGAAAGGCTACTTCTCTAAGGCCTGCAGGAGCGGATCTTCAGAGGCCAGCAGTGCCTCATGCGAACTGTGGGGGCGGCCATCTTCTTTCACGGCAACTGAGGCCAGTATCCCCACACGTGAGTCATGGGGCGGCCATCTTTGATCAAGGCAACCGACCCCAATAGTGCCTCATGTGAGTTATGGGGGCAGCCATCTTCTCCGCCATTTTGTCCTACCTCGTGGGAGACGCCATTTTACCCACCACGCCCGACTGCCACCGGGCCCCCGGACCCGATGACCGCCTCGCCCGCAGACGACAACGACTCGCTTACCTACACACTAGCCTCCGTCACTCTGGATCAAGCCCGCCCACACCACCTGTCCAAGTCGATGATGGACATCAAAGTAAACGGCCACGCCACGACCTGCCTGTTCGACAGCGGAAGCACGGAGAGCTTCATCTACCCAGACACGGTGAGCCACTACTCCCTCCCTGTCCTGCCAACGCGCAACCGAATCTCGATGGCATCGAGGTCCCACGCCACGGACATTAGCGGCTACTGTGCTGTGACCTTGTCGGTTAAGGGTACAGAGTATAAAAACTTTAAACTCCTCGTCCTCCCCCAGCTCTGCGCTGCCGTCCTACTAGGGCTGGACTTCCAATCCCACCTCCAAAGTGTAACCCTAGCATACGGTGGACCCCTCCCCCCACTCACAGTCGACAACCAGCGAAGGTTAAACCGCCCACCGCGTAACACCTGCAGCCTATCCACCCTCAAGGTGCCGCCACCTTCCCTGTTCGCTAACCTCACCCCCGACTGCAAACCCGTCGCTACCAAGAGCAGGCGGTACAGCGCTGGGGACAGAGCTTTCATTAGCTCTGAGGTGCAGCGTCTCCTGAAGGAGGGCATCATCGAGGGGAGCAACAGCCCCTGGCGTGCCCAGGTCGTGGTCGTTAAGACCGGCGATAAAAATCGCCTGGTCATCGACTACAGCCAGACCATAAACAGATACACCCAGCTGGACGCATACCCCCTTCCCCGCATATCTGACATGGTCAATCAGATTGCACAATACCGCGTATTCTCGACCATCGACCTTAAGTCGGCCTACCACCAACTCCCTATCCACCCCGAGGACCGCCAGTACACCGCCTTCGAGGCGAATGGGCGCCTATACCACTTCCTTAGGGTCCCCTTCGGTGTCACCAACGGGGTCTCGGTCTTCCAAAGGGAGATGGACCGGATGGTTGACCAGAACGGACTGCAGGCCACATTCCCCTACCTAGATAACGTCACCATCTGCGGCCGCGACCGGCAGGACCACGACGTGAATCTGGAGAAATTCCTCCGTACAGCCCAACGGCTGAACCTCACCTACAATAAGGAGAAATGTGTGTTTAACACCTCGCGCCTTGCCATCCTTGGCTGTGTAGTAGAGAACGGACTCATCGGCCCCGACCCCGAAAGAATGCGCCCCCTCATGGAGCTACCCCTCCCCCACTGCCCTAAGGCACTTAAGAGAACCCTGGGGCTCTTCGCCTACTATGCCCAATGGGTGCCCAATTATGCGGACAAAGCCAGACCCCTCATGAAGTCCACATCCTTCCCCCTTACGGAGGAAGCGTGCGCAGCCTTCTCCCTCATTAAGGGAGACATTGCCAAGGCCACTATGCACGCAGTGGATGAGTCCATCCCCTTCCAAGTCGAGAGCGATGCATCCGACTTCGCCCTAGCCGCCACCCTTAACCAGGAGGGGAGACCGGTGGCCTTCTTCTCAAGGACCCTACAGGGCCCTGAGATCCGACACTCGTCGGTCGAGAAGGAGGCCCAGGCGATTGTGGAGGCGGTACGACGCTGGAGGCACTACCTGGCAGGCAAACGATTTACCCTCCTTACCGACCAACGTTCGGTCGCTTTTATGTTTAATAACAAGCTGAGGGGCAAAATCAAGAATGACAAGATCTTGAGGTGGAGAATCGAGCTCTCCACCTACGATTATGATATCAGGTAAGCTGAACGAACCCCCCGATGCTCTGTCACGAATTACATGCGCCAGCGCGCAAAGTGATAGACTTCAGACCCTCCACAACGACCTCTGCCACCCCGGGGTCACCAGACTTTACCACTTCATTAAGGCCCGCAACCTGCCCTACTCCATCGAGGAGGTCAGGACCATAACCAGGAACTGCCAGACCTGTGCCGAGTGCAAACCGCACTTCTTTAGGCCGGACAGAGCAAGCCTGATCAAGGCCACCCGCCCCTTCGAGCGCCTGAGCATCGACTTTAAGGGGCCCCTCCCGTCCTCTGACCGTAATGTGTACTTCCTCAACATTGTTGATGAGTACTCCCGTTTCCCCTTTGCCTTCCCCTGCCCAGACATGACCAGTACCACGGTCATTAAATGCCTGAACGACCTCTTCGCCTTGTTCGGGTTCCCAAACTATATACATAGTGACCAGGGCTCCTCTTTCATGAGCGAGGAACTCCGTCAGTTCCTACTAGCGAGAGGTATTGCAGCAAGTAGGACCACCAGCTACAACCCCCGAGGGAACGGCCAGGTGGAAAGAGAGAACGCGACGGTATGGAAGGCCGTCCTCTTAGCCTTAAAGTCTAAGGGCCTCCCAACCTCCCGCTGGCAGGAAGTCCTCCCGACAGCGCTGCACTCCATCCGGTCACTACTTTGCACTGCCGTTAACGCCACCCCCCATGAACGAATGTTTGTTTTCCCCAGGAAGTCGACTACGGGAACCACTCTACCAAACTGGCTGACCTCTCCGGGGCCCGTCTTGCTGCGAAAGCACGTGAGGGCCCATAAAACAGACCCCCTGGTCGAGAGGGTGAACCTCCTGCACGCCAACCCCCAGTACGCCTACGTGGCTTACCCAGATGGGCGGGAGGACACTGTCTCCTTACGAGACCTCGCACCCTCGGGCACTCCGGAGACACCACCTTTACCCCCCCCCACCACCCCCCCAATTCCAGCCCAGGTAGACGGCATGCCGGAACCCCACGAGCCTTCGCCGACCACGCAGACACCAGCACTAACACCGGATAATGCAGCAGTCGCTTTTATTGGACGAATTGATAGGTATATCAGGGCGTGAGCGCGACTGGGGGGGAAGAGAGAGAGCGACTGGGGGGGAAGAGAGCGAGAGACTGGGGGGGAAGAAAGAGAGCGAGAGACTGGGGGGAAGAGAGAGAGCGAGAGACGGGGGAAGAGATATTGGGAGTGTGAGAGAGAGAGATTGGGAGTGCGAGAGAGAGAGATTGGGAGTGCGAGAGAGAGAGATTGGGAGTGCGAGAGAGAGAGATTGGGAGTGAGAGAGAGAGAGAGATTGGGAGTGAGAGAGAGAGAGAGAGATTGGGAGTGAGAGAGAGAGAGAGAGATTGGGAGTGTGAGAGAGAGAGAGATTGGGAGTGTGAGAGAGAGAGAGATTGGGAGTGTGAGAGAGAGAGACTGGGAGTGAGAGAGAGAGACTGGGAGTGAGAGGGAGAGAGAGACTGGGAGTGAGTGAGAGAGAGAGAGAGACTGGGAGTGAGTGAGAGAGAGAGAGAGACTGGGAGTGAGAGAGAGAGATTGGGAGTGTGAGAGAGAGAGATTGGGAGTGTGAGAGAGAGATTGGGTGTGTGAGAGAGAGAGAGATTGGGAGTGAGAGAGAGACTGGGATTGAGAGAGAGAGAGATTGGGAGTGTGAGAGAGAGAGGACTGGGAGTGAGAGAGAGAGACTGGGAGTGAGAGAGAGATTGGGAGTGTGAGAGAGATTGGGAGTGTGAGAGAGAGATTGGGTGTGAGAGAGAGAGAGACTGGGAGTGAGAGAGAGAGAGATTGGGAGTGTGAGATAGAGAGAGATTGGGAGTGAGAGAGAGACAGAGAGATTGGGAGTGAGAGAGAGACAGAGAGATTGGGAGTGTGAGAGAGAGAGATTGGGAGTGTGAGAGAGAGACTGGGAGTGTGAGAGAGAGAGACTGGGAGTGTGAGAGAGAGATTGGGAGTGAGAGAGAGAGTGAGATTGGGAGTGTGAGAGAGAGAGAGATTGGGAATGTGAGAGAGATTGGGAGTGTGAGAGAGAGAGAGAGATTGGGAGTGTGAGAGAGAGAGATTGGGAATGTGAGAGAGAGAGATTGGGAGTGTGAGAGAGAGAGATTGGGAGTGTGAGAGAGAGAGAGATTGGGAGTGTGAGAGAGAGATTGGGAGTGTGAGAGAGAGAGAGATTGGGAGTGTGAGAGAGAGAGAGACTGGGAGTGAGAGAGAGAGACTGGGAGTGAGAGAGAGAGATTGGGAGTGTGAGAGAGAGAGATTGGGAGTGTGAGAGAGAGATTGGGTGTGAGAGAGAGAGAGAGACTGGGAGTGAGAGAGAGAGAGAGAGATTGGGAGTGTGAGATAGAGAGAGATTGGGAGTGAGAGAGAGAGAGAGACTGGAGTGTGAGAGAGAGAGATTGGGAGTGTGAGAGAGAGACTGGGAGTGTGAGAGAGAGAGAGACTGGGAGAGAGAGAGAGACTGGGAGTGTGAGAGAGACATTGGGAGTGAGAGAGAGAGACATTGGGAGTGTGAGAGAGAGAGAGATTGGGATGTGAGAGAGAGAGATTGGGAGTGTGAGTGAGAGAGATTGGGAGTGTGAGAGAGAGAGAGATTGGGAGTGAGAGAGAGAAAGATTGGGAGTGTGAGAGAGAGAGATTGGGAGTGTGAGAGAGAGAGAGATTGGAGTGTGAGAGAGAGAGAGATTGGGGGTGTGAGAGAGAGAGATTGGGAGTGTGAGTGTGAGAGAGAGAGAGATTGGGAGTGTGTGAGAGAGTGAGATTGGGCATGTGAGAGAGAGAGAGACTGGGAGTGAGAGAGAGAGACTGGGAGTGTGAGAGAGAGAGACTGGGAGTGTGAGAGAGAGAGATTGGGAGTGTGAGAGAGAGAGAGATTGGGAGTGTGAGAGAGAGAGATTGGGAGTGGGAGTGTGTGAGAGTGAGAGATTGGGAGTGTGAGAGAGAGAGAGATTGGGAGTGTGAGAGAGAGAGAGATTGGGAGTGTGAGAGAGAGATTGGGAGTGTGAGAGAGAGAGAGATTGGGAGTGTGAGAGAGAGAGATTGGGAGTGTGAGAGAGAGAGAGATTGGGAGTGTGAGAGAGAGAGAGATTGGGAGTGTGAGAGAGAGAGAGACTGGGAGTGTGAGAGAGAGATTGGGAGTGTGAGAGAGAGAGAGATTGGGAGTGAGAGAGAGGAGATTGGGAGTGTGAGAGAGAGATTGGGAGTGTGAGAGAGAGACTGGGAGTGTGAGAGAGAGAGAGACTGGGAGTGTGAGAGAAAGATTGGAAGTGTGAGAGAGAGAGATTGGGAGTGTGAGAGAGAGAGAGATTGGAGTGAGAGAGAGAGAGAGACTGGGAGTGAGAGAGAGAGAGAGACTGGAGTGAGAGAGAGAGAGATTGGGAGTGAGAGAGAGATTGGGAGTGTGAGAGTGAGAGAGAGATTGGGAGTGTGAGACAGAGAGAGATTGGGAGTGTGAGAGGGAGATTGGGTGTGTGAGAGAGAGAGATTGGGAGTGTGAGAGAGAGAGTTGGGAGTGTGAGAGAGAGATTGGGAGTGGGTGTGAGAGAGAGAGATTGGGAGTGTGAGAGAGAGAGATTGGGAGTGTGAGAGAGAGAGAGATTGGGAGTGTGAGAGAGAGAGAGAGACTGGGAGTGAGAGAGAGAGAGATTGGGAGTGTGAGAGAGAGGACTGGGCCCGCCGCGGCCGCTCACCTGATGGCTTTGGGTCGGGCTCTGGGGCGGGGCTGTTGACGCCGCGGGAGGTTTTGTGCGCGGCAGCTGCCGGCATGGCCCACCGCGGCCGGTGACCTGGTGGCTTTGGGTCGGGCTCTCGGGCGGGGCTGTTGACGCCGCGGGGAATTTTTGTGCGCGGCAGCTCCCGGCACGGCCCGCTGCGGCCGGTGACCTGGTGGCTTTGGGTCGGGCTCTGGGGCGGGGCTGTTGACGCTGCGGGGAAGTTTTGTGCGCGGCAGCTCCCGGCACGGCCCGCCGCGGCCGGTGACCTGGTGGCTTTGGGTCGAGCTCTGGGGCGGGGCTGTTGACGCCGCGGGGAAGTTTAGTGCGCGGCGGCTCCCGGCACGGCCCGCAACTCAAGGCCCAGGCTTCCCGGGCTGCATACCGTGCCCGGCGCTGGCACAGCCGCTCGAAATGGCCGTCAAAGTAGGCGAGCCTCCGGGTGAAGGGCAGGGGATAACTTCATTTCCTACTGTTGCTAAATGCAATTTAAAACTCAAATAAATGTTATTTTCCTTAGTTCCCTAACACACAGAAAGTGTGGGAAAAAAAGTGAAGAATCAAGATGGCGGCCACTCACCTCGGTTCAGAATGATAAGGTCTGCCCACACACGCACCGATTGGTCAACCGTCAGTTCACTGAACTGTAGGATTGGTCAATCGTCAAGTCACTCAACACTCACCTGTAGGATGGACCGCCCGC